>NC_080855.1:7090561-7185561 GCF_030435755.1 Ochotona princeps | reverse complement strand
CTCCGCGCCCTCGGCTCTGCTCCGCCAGGGCGCACCGAGGCCACGGACCCCAGGCCGACCCCAGGCCGACCCCAGGCCGACCCCGGCGACGCGCAGCCGGCCCCTGCGTGCAGGTCCAGTTCAGAACCGAAAGGACGATCTCGGGTCCCCAGCCAGCCCGGCCCCCGACGTCCCGGGCCGCGTGGGTGCTGCCCCGGCTCGGACAGCCGGGACCACTGGACAGGACACGCGGGCGCAGCTCCGCAGAGCTCGGCAACCTGGCCTGAGTCGCAACCAAGGCTCGGGTGCCCAGCAGGGCGTGGGCGCGCGGCTGGGCATGGGCTGCAGGGGTCCCGCGCCTGTCCCAGGCCCCAGCGCTGTCGCCCCAGGACAAACTTTTAATTTTACAGAGCTTACGCCCCACTTTCCTTCCTCTCTGCCCGCAGCCCCCTTTTGAGGCTCAGGGGAGAAAGGCCCTCTGGCGACCCAGCTGGGGTCGGGCAGTGCGGAGACCCCCACCCCGGCTGGGGACCCTCCGCCCCGTCCCGTGCCTCCTCTTGCCCGTCCCCAGCTCACTTCTGCAGGGTCCTCCAGGCCCCACTCCCCGGCATCCCCAGGCGGGCGGTGGGCGCGGGCGCGGAGGAAGCGCCGATCCTCCAGCCGCGCGCCCCTCCCCGCCCGTCCTTCAGCCGTGCGCCCCACCAGCTTTCACTCTTCCTCCCCATCCTCGCGCTTCCCTCTTCCTCTCCCCCTGGTCCTTACCCCTCTACCTCTCCAGCTCCCCCTTCCTCCTCCACCTCCTCTCCTCCGTCCCTTCCCTCTCCCCTCCTCTTCCTCGCCTTCCTCCCTCTCCCCCTGCCCTCTCCCCTCCCCCGGCCTCCTCTCCCCCGGCCTCCCGCTCCTCCTCCTCCTCCCCCTCTCCCCTCCCCTGCGCGGCTGCGAGGAGGAGACAGGCGCCGTTGTAGTTTTAAATTCAATGTGACAGTTTCGGAAAGAGAGGATGATGAATCTCTGTTATTGGATCAGTCTATTTGCCGCTCAATGTCTCTCTGTAATTGGAGCAACATCACTTTAAAGGTTCAGAGAGTACAGCATTTCTGGTGAAAAATCCCCGCAACACGCCGGCGAGTGTTTTAAGGGAAATCTATTAGTGGTGCGGGGGCGGGCGGGAACGCGCGGGGCGCGGGGCGCGCGGGCCGGGCCGGCCGGGGTGGGGGACGCCCCGACCCGCGCGCCCCGCCCCCCTTGTTGTGACAGCGCCCGATCCTGTTTATTGAGGTGCATGTCAGGTATAATTAGCCATCGATATGGAGAACGGCTCCCCGCGCCCGGCACGCCTCTGACGTCAGAGCCGATTAGCGCTCCTTATTGGTCCCCAATTCCCCGGGCCGCGGCTAATTACCGGGAGCTTGATGTTGATAAAGTAAAGCGCCGGCGCGCGGGCGAAGCATGTGCGGGGCTCCGGGTCCCTGTCTCCGCCGTCGCCGCCCGCATCTCCCGCCGCCGCCGGCCCGCCCCGGCCCCGGCCCGCGCCCCCGCGCCCCGCCGGCCCCCCGCGCGCGATGATGGACGGCCGCCTCCTGGAGCACCCGCACGCCCAGTTCGGGGGCTCGCTGGGCGGTGTGGTGGGCTTCCCCTACCCGCTGGGCCACCACCACGTGTACGAGCTGGCCGGGCACCAGCTGCAGTCGGCCGCCGCCGTGCCCTTCTCCATCGACGGGCTGCTCAGCGGCTCGTGCGCCGCGGCTGCCGCCTCGGTGGTCAACCCCACGCCGCTGCTGCCGGCCGCCTGCGGGGTCGGCGGCGACAGCCAGCCCTTCAAGCTGTCAGGTAGGCGCGCGGGGGGCCGGGAGGGGCGCGCTCGGCGCGAAGAGGGGGCCCCGGCCTGGGCCGGTGGCTGAGGCGCGCGGCGCTCCCCTCTCCAACACCCTCTGCGTGCCCGCAGACTCGGGGGACCCGGACAAGGAGAGCCCGGGCTGCAAGCGGCGGCGCACCCGCACCAACTTCACCGGCTGGCAGCTGGAGGAGCTGGAGAAGGCGTTCAACGAGAGCCACTACCCAGACGTTTTCATGCGGGAGGCGCTGGCGCTGCGCCTGGACTTGGTCGAGTCCCGCGTGCAGGTAAAGGCAGGCTGCTCGGGGTTCGCGTCCGGCCGCCGTCGCCTGGTGCCCTGGGTTCAGCGCGTCCTCGGGATGCCCGCGCTCCCGTTGGCTTGTGTGTGTGTGTGTGTGTGTGTGCGCGCGCGCGCGCGCGCGGGTTGGGGGCTCGGCTCGTCGCCAGGAGGGCGAGGCTGGTTTGCCTTCCCCGCAAAAGGCCGCGGCGGTCGGGGGAAGGCGCGGCCCGCGGCGGCTGCAGCGGCTGCGTCTGAGCCGGGACGCGGCGGCGGTGCGGAGGGGCCGCGATGGCGCCAAGTGCGGGCCGGCTCGGATGGCAGGGGAAGAAGGCGGCCCGGGTCCCCCGCGTCTGGCGCGAGGCTCTTTTCCCGGGCCTGGCGCGCTCCGGTCTGTTTACCTTTCGCCTGCAAAACATCCAGATGGAGCGATCTGTACCCCGCGTTTCACAGAAGGGGGCAGCGAGCGAGGGGTGGGGGCGCCGCGCCAAACGGCAGGAGCCTCTGCCTTCTTCCCCCGCTCTCTCCCTCCAACGTCTCTCCCGTGGGGTTTTGTTCAGGGAGGGCCGGCAGTGTGCTTTGCAAGCAGTCACAGCGTCGATTGCGAGGATTAAAAATTTCCCTTGGCGTGCGGATAACGAGAGGTTTCCCTGGAGCTCGGAGCTCAGTGTCCCAGGCGGCGGAAGCGGCGGTGGGCACGACGCGTTGCGCCTTGGGGGCCGCGGGGTTGGACGCGACCCTGGCCCGGTGCCTGTTTGCCATCAGCAGCTTTGGCTCTCCAAGTGTCTTCCTTCCGTGGCGTGGCCTCGCGCTCACGAGCGAGCTGTTGTTGGTTGGAAGCACGAACCCGTTTCCTTGAAGAGGATTTCTTGGTGGGAAGGCGGCCTGTAATTCACACTGCCTTCCCATCCCCACCCACACACGCACGAAAAGTTTTCTAAAAATCGGCAGTCACAGCTTTCAGATGACTGGGCGGGGTGCCTGGGACAGGGCGGGGAGTCGGGGCTCCCTGCCACAGGCCGGCCAGCTATTGACTCTGGGCAACAAAGACTCAGAATTGGGGTGCTGGTGGCCCGGCGCTGCCACCTGAGATCCCACACCCTTTTCTGCGATGGCTGCTGGAGCCGCAGAAGCCGGCAGCTGCTTCTCCCCCAGCTCCTTAAGGTCCCCCAAGTTAAGAGAAGCGCAGGAGCCCAGGGCCGGGCCACCAGAGGCTTTCCCTCCCTGCTGGCCTTGCTAGGTGGCCCTGGCGGAGGCAGGCCTGGGCTCCAAGAGGAGCTGGGTACCAGGCCCACCCAACGCTGGCCTATGGAAGAAGCAGTCAGGGTTCTCTTCACGGGAATCCCAACATTTTACTGAGGGTCCGAGGGGTTTGAAGACCCGAGTGCAGGGCGGCCAGGCCCAGTCGCAGCGGTCCTCCCTCGCCAGGGATGGTGCGCACCAGGCCGGGCGGGCAACTTAGAACAGGAGCAGCGACGAGCTGCGAAGGGCCAGCCTGGGCCCTGCTCTACCTACGACCTGGACCCCGACGCGCTGGGTCAGGGGCCAGACCGGCCTTACCCAAGGAAAGGGCTGCTCCCAGGCCGAGGTGAGACGCCAGAGCGAGAAGCTGGCCGGCAGGCCCATCTGCGTGCGACTCCAGGGCGGAAAAGACACCGGCTGGAACCCGCAGTCCGCCAGCCCAGCGCGGACAGTGGCGGGCCCTTCGGGGTGGGGAGGCGGCGGCCCCCTGCAGGCCCGCCGCCTGACCGTGCCTTCCTTTCCCTGTCCGGCCGCCCTAGGTCTGGTTCCAAAACCGCCGCGCCAAGTGGAGAAAGAAGGAGAACACCAAGAAGGGCCCGGGCAGGCCGGCGCACAACTCGCACCCGACCACGTGCAGCGGCGAGCCCATGGACCCCGAGGAGATTGCGCGCAAAGAGCTGGAGAGGATGGAGAAGAAGCAACGCAAGCGCGAGAAGAAGCTGCTCAAGAGCCAGGGCCGCCAGCTGCACTCGCCCGGCGGCCTCTCGCTGCACAGCGCGCCCAGCTCCGACAGCGACAGCGGCGGCGGCGGCCTGTCCCCGGAGCCGCCCGAGCCGCCACCGCCACCGCCGCCCGCCGCGGCCAAGGGCCCCGGCGCTCATGCAGCGGGCGCCACGGGCTCGGCGCGCGCGCCTCCCGCAGAGCCCCCAGCGCCCGGCAACTGCGACCCCGCCTTCTGCCCGAGCCAAAGACGCAACGCCGGCCCGCAGCCGCGGTTAGGCCGCTCCGCCGAGCAGGACGCAGCCGCGGCCTCGTGCGCGCCCGGAGCGGCGGCGGCGGAGCGCGGCGCGGCGGGCCTGGCCAAGGCCAGCCCGTTCAGCGTGGAGAGCCTGCTGTCAGACTCGCCGCCGCGCCGGAAAGCCGCCGCAGCCACAGCCGGGCTGGACTTCGCGCCGGGGCTGCCGTGCGCGCCGCGGACCCTCATCGGGAAGGGCCACTTTCTGCTCTACCCGATCACGCAGCCTCTCGGCTTCCTGGTGCCGCAGGCCGCGCTGAAGGGCGGCGCGGGTCCGGAGCCCGCACCCAAGGACGCGCCGCCCGCGCCCGCCGCACCGCCCGCGCCGCCCGCACAGGCCAGCTTCGGGGCCTTCGCGGGGCCCGGCGGCGCTCCGGACTCGGCCTTCGCGCGCCGCAGCCCCGACGCCGTCGCCTCCCCGGGGGCCCAGGCCGCCCCGGCGCCGTTCCGGGACCTCGCCCCGGCCGCGAGCGCCGAGGGCGCCGGCGGGGACGGCGCGGATGCGGGCAGCACGTGCTCCGCGGCCCCGCCGTCCCCGCCGCCGTTCGCGCCGTCGCCCGGGCCCGGGGCTGCCAGCCTCGCCGCGGAGCCGGCCGCCTGCGCGCCCCTGGAGCCGGACGCGGCGGCCGGAGCCAACCCGCCGGAGGGCGAGGACGTGGACATGGACTGAGGGCGGCGCGACAGGCGCCCGCCGGCCCGGCTCACAACGAATCAGGTGATTTCTAGGAATACAGCTCTCCCGCCTTCTTTTGATTTGCTTCCGTTTATTTTTTAATTTTTTTAGAGTAAACAAACAAAAAAATGCTGCACCGATCCGGACTTAGGCAGCAACCGCAGGTCTTGGGGCGAGACCCCCCCTCTCCTCCCCAGGGAACAGAACACAAAACAACAAGAGCCCAACTCCCCACGCGCCCCGCCACAAAAGCCCACAACGATGATCCTCAGCCTTGGAAAATGCAAAAATGTCTAAGAATATTTATATATGTACCATTTTTGATAAATAAAGCTGGTCAAACGCAAACGCTCGGGTCCCCAAGTTCTTGACGCACCCCCACCCGACCCCGCCTCGCTGAACCCGCCGCTGTCCCCGTGGCTGGGGCTGGAGGGGGCTCCCGACCTCTCGCCCCCCACCCCGCCCCAGGCCTGTGCTTCGTGCTTCCTTTTGTGTGCGTGCGTGCGTGCGTTTGTGTTTCCTGATTGCACGAATGTATGCACCCGCAGCTCCGCCGCCGCCCGCGCCCGCGCCCGCGCGCGCGCCCGCCCCCCGCGCGCCCCTGCGCTCGCCAGGGCGACGGAGCCGGGGGCTGCGAAGGCCGGGCCGCTGGGCTCCTGCAGAGTTTTGATATGAAAGTAATTATTTTCCGGTGGCTGCTGCGGGGACTGGGTTTCTTGCCCAAAGGGTTATTATACATTACCGATTTCTAGTGATATGAAATCACATAAACTTCCTACAATAATAGAATTAGCATGAAAGGCTGGGGTGTCAAATTGAAATTGGAGAATAATAGCGCCGGCAGCTGGGGGAATGCGTGCGCATATTGGAGCGGGGATGGGGAGTCGTGGGGCAGAATTTTCATGAGCCGCGCTCTTTGTCAGCGCTCTTGTAGCCGGCTATATTAAGATAGATGCCCAATGATATCCCTCATTGTTCTGTCGCTTATATTGATGTTGCTGCGTTATCAGCCTATTGATCATGTGTCGCCTGTAATAGGACAGGCGCCGCCAACGCGCCTCTTTACAAAAGCAGTGCGCATTTGTTCTAATAGGGTCCGGGTCCTCAGGGGACCCTTCGGGGGCTTCAGGACATCTGCAGCGCAGAAATATTAGCAAACCTGGCTGGAGCCGGCAGCAGCCAGCCCCGCGCCCCCTCCCAGCCGCGCGGTGACCACGGAGCCTCCGACCCGGCTGCCCGCGCCGGCCCCTGCCTCCCCCCACCCCCCAAAAAACATCCCAAACCAGCCGCAATGTTTCTGGGCCCTGAGTCCTTGGTCCCGCCAAAGCCGCCAATTCCCCCCGCCCTCAAAATGGGGATCCCAATTATTAAACCCATTAATTCCAGCGCGGCAGAGGCAGTGGAATTATGTTTACAGCCTCGTTAAATATCCCTGATCCCTCCTGGTCATCAGGCCTTTATTTGCAAATAAATTGAAAATAATCAGAAGGACAGCTCTCCTCCTCGCGCGGCCGCAAATGAATTTCGGAGCCCGAGTCCCTTTAATAATATTTACATAATTTTCGTTCAGTGACTCTGATATTTGCTCTCTAGGAGACCGAGCTTATAGGAAAAATAATTAGATCAGAAGAAAAGTGGGAGGGGGAGAGCAGGGAGGGGCAGGATCGGCAGGGTGGGGAGTGGGCGCGGGGCGGTGGGCGCGCGGGGGCCCCTGGGCGCCGGGCAGCGTGGTGGGCGCACTGCCGCGGGGCGCAGCTTGCCTCTGCGGTGGCAGCCCGGCCTTCCCTGCCGACCCCGACCCCTTTGTCTGCGGCCCGTCGCCCCCCACCCCGGGAAGCGCAGTTTGAGGGGCGCGGCGCGGGCGAGGCCGCAGCTCAGGTGCGCGCCCCGGCCTCGGCTCGGCAGCTGCTCCATCCGCGGCGCCGGGCGGGCGTGGGGGGGGCCTCATGTTTAATGGATTTGCGCCCAGGACGCCCGAGTATCGCTGGTGCACACTCGTGTCCTTAAGGTGAAATTACTGATTTACTTAAACAGTTTAACTTTTTTTTTCCCCTCCCTTTCCTCCTGAAGGCCCCAAAAGCAGCAGGCTGTGTGATTCTAGACAAACTATCAATCGATCTGGCCGAGCCAGGCTCCGGGAGATGTGTCCTCCATGAATCATACTTTATGAATTCAATTTCTACCAGGAGAAATTTTCAATTTGAACGCCGGATCATTATGGGAGAGTGTAAATTGTTTTTGCTCTATTATGCATCCGACGCCATCATTTTTCTTTCTAATTACGGAGGTGTCAGGTCGGGCTGTCATGCAGCCGCTGATTTTCAATTTAACTGATCATCATACATTCATTTTCCCATTTGATAAATCTGCTATCTAGACGGCTCGCCATGCCTGGAATATTAAGAGGCGAGCCGCAGAAAGGCCCGGTAATGGGGGATGTGTATGCGGCAATAAGTGCAGATCAGGCAGTTAATTTAGCACCTCCCGATTCCCCATCTCCATTCCTCATTTCCAATTCTCCAAGGAGAGAGAAGGCAACCCAAGGCTACGCCGCCCCACTCGGCAGCCGCGCCGGCGAGGCGGGGCGCGGGGGGCGAGCCGGCCCCGGGCTGAGCCAGGCGGCGAGGGGAGGGGCGCGCAGCGCAGGCACCCTCCAAAACGCTTGTTTGCTGTTACACCACTTCCAAATTAGGATATCAAGCTTAATTAATGCTAATTGAGTTCTTCAATACGTGTTATTTTTATTTAATAGAAACAAATTTGCACAATTAATTATCGACGTAATTTTTCAAGAGCCTCATTTGCAAGGCGAGCTCCTCGGAAACAACCACCCCGTCAACTAATGCTTTTTTAATTTTGCAAAAGGAAGGGGGGCAGGATTTCCATACCTCTCTCTCCTTCTCCCCCCACCCGATCCCCTACCCCTGTGCACCCACCGACCACTGGCAGGAGACTGGGGATACGGTAGATTGGGAGAGCAAGAAAGGGCTGGGTGGGGGCTTTGCTGGGGGAGGCCAAGGGCTCCCCGGTGGTGTTCAGCAACAGTGGGGAGCAGGTCCTGTGGGCCAGGTTGTGGGGCCCACCCTGCAGTTCTCCTGCCTGAACTCTGTGTGTGTGTTGGGGGGCGACTCTTGCGCCCAGTGGCCATGGGGCCCGGTCCGGCAGCGCCCCGTGCGAGGATGGCGCGCAGGCTGGTGTGATTTTGTTGACAAATCGGCCGGGGTGGGGGCGTGGGGAGCCGTGGGTGGGGGCGAAGGGTGTTGTTTCTTTGCTGATTTATTTTTAACCCGAGGTTGTACAAGCCCCTGACAGTTTGGATAAATTAACCAGGCCTCGCGGTCTCCTAATGAGAGGGTATTATTCCGGCACCTCAGAAGGAGCGTGAAAAATGAAAGAGACTCCATCCGGAGGTGTCGGATCGATTCAGGATCAGGGTGTAAATTATATACAACTAAATATCCAGCCGCCCATGCCGCTGCTTAATGTGGAGCTTAGAAATGCAACATTAAACAAAGATTAGGGGAGATCCAAGCTGCTGGACCAGGCCCAACTCGGGGCTCCGCCGGGTCAGCCCCGGCCCAGGCCACCGCACCCGAGCCAGGGCGGGCCGGGGTGGCAGCCTCACCTTCAGAACCCGTGCCCTTTCTTCCAAGGCCAGAATGCGGGGAAGGAGGGCAGGGTTAGGCCTCCCCGCAACACTCACTGGGCTGGCACCCTCCTGTCCTGTCCACGGGGACCCAGGGCCCGGCAGGCTCAGGCCCCAGGCATCGGTCTCCCTGGAGCCTGAGTGGGACCTGAACCTTATCTGCCCTGCCCGGGAGGAGCCAGGGCTAGACCCGGGTCTACCCACCCCACCCCTCATTCCTGCGGCTCCTGGGCAGGGGCAGCCTCTGCCGCAGGCCAGCTGGGGTGGCCAGGGGAGTCTAAGGGCCTCTGTGCCCCACCTCCAGGGGTGGCCCGGGGTGCGCCACGGGGCCGGCCTGGCGCTGGGGGTCCCGGGCGCGCCTCGCCTGGCCCTGTCCTCCGCGCCCGCGTCCCCTTCTCCCTCCCCGGGAAGGGCGCGCGGACCATCGAGTGTGGGTGTTGCAGTAATGAAAAATCAGAACAGTTAAATCGTAAAATTCGGATTAAGAAGCTTGAATTTAATACACACGCACCACATTTATTAAAGCATTAGAATAATTGAAATTTGCTGCCGCCGCCGTCCAATCTGTTTAAATAATTCTATGGGTGTCTTGTTGTGATAAAAGATTATCTAGAATTCTATTAAAGGCGCAGGAGCCTGCTTTGTAAATCCTATTTGGGGACTTTCAATAACTATCGATAATCTCATCGGCCTCTGCGCGTTATCGGAAAGTTTGCAGCCTGCCCGGAACAGCGCGGCCAGGGCCGGCCCCGCGGCGGCCCCGCACCTGCCGCGGCGCCCACGCGGCCCGGCTCCAGGCTCGGCCACGCCGCGGGGAACGGCCGGGTCCCCCCCGGCGGCCTGCGGGGCCTGGCGGGACCGGGCGGGAGGCCTTTGTTCCCGGCCCGGCCTGGAGGCCCCAGGCTCCAAACCGCACTAGGCGGCTGCGGGAAGCGCACGCGCGGGCGCCGCCGTTAATTGCTGCTAATTTTGTTTCATTAACTTTATTTACTCTTGAACCCCTTAATTGTTTTCCATTTATTTTTAGTAATTTTATAATGCACTAATAATCCCCTCTGCCTGCGGACGCCTCCGCCCCCTCCTCCTCCTCCTCCTCTCTTCCCGCCATGTCGCTCCCCCTCCCTCCGTGCAGCCTGCCCGGCTGCGGGCGCGGCGGAGCCAACCGGGCTCCGAGCGGGGGTCCGGGCCGGGGAGCCCCCCGAGTGGGAGTCCGGGCCGGGGGTCCGCGCCCCCCTCGGGGTGCGGCCGAGAGGGTGGCTCCCCGCGCCCTCGAGGGCGCGCAGGCCGTGCGCGCACGGCTGCTCGCGGTCCCCGGAGCTCCGGCCGTCCGCACACCGGCTCGGGACGGCTGGCCCGGACCCGGGGGTCCCCGCCGCGGGAAGCTGGGGTCCCCATGGGCCCCGCCCGGCCCCCAGGACCAGCCCCGCGCCTGCACGGCTGATGAGGCAGCTCGCGGGACTGGCTGCGGGCCGCCTCTTTCCTGCTAATTATCACCTTATGAAAAGTGTTTCATTAAGGATCTCTGCTTTTGATTAATTATCGACAGAATGCTGACCAGAAAGAAATGAGATTAATCTCTGACCCGTCTGGGTAACACTGGAAATTCAGCACATATCCTTTTAATATTGAAACGCCGCGCCGAATCTTAATAGAAAATATTGTTTTTTCCAAACCTCCAGTCTTTATTAATGCCCTCGGGGCAGGGGATGATATTGCTGGCAATACCATCATCTTTGTTCATTTTAAATTTATTAAACATAATGCACTTCATTTTCAAACATTTTACTGTTTCTTTTTAATTTCACTCAGTGTAAGTACAGAATAAAACCCTTTTTAAACATTTAAGATATTGAAAACCCACAGCCGGGCCTGGAACGGCCATCGGCGACTCTCTGCAAGTCAGGGCCCTGCCGGCGCTGCTAGGGTAGGGGGCCTAGGGGAGGACCCCTGCCCCAGGGACCCCAGGGACCCCAGGGCACCAGTCCCCTCCAAAGCCCAGCAGGACACAGGGGTCTTCCAGAACCCACCCCCAGCCCAGCCTGGGTGCCCTCAGGCTTCCCTGAGTTCCCTGAGTCTCCAAGCCCTGCCAGTGCCCGGGCTGCATCACCGGCAAGGGGGGACACTTGCCCCCACGCCACCCCCAGCATCCTTCCCGCCCTCAGCCCCTTTCTAAGGCATCCAAGCCCTGCGTTTAATGAGTCGTGAAGTGTGGGAACTTCCGGACCACAGCGGACCCTGAAGCCAATTCCAGATGTTCGAGGTGGGAGGGGCGCGGCCGGACGGCCACCAATGTCCGCCGGGAGCCTCCCGGACTCGGGTTCCAGTGAGTGACCTGGGCGGGGATGGGGGTGGGCAGAGGGGGCCCTGAATTGGAAACAGGCAACTTTTCCACTGAGAAATTACTCCTTCTATTTCTTGCGCGGTCCCGGCGCCCTATTTCACGGCTCCGACAAACGGGATATTACTTTTAAAACGCTATGAAATGCCAGGTCCTGTCCTCCCAGCGGTTTCGGGGGAATTCAATTTTCGCTGAATGGTGAGACACCCCAACTGGGGGAGACAGGGGAACCTGCCTGGAGGCCTCTTAACATCGAAGAGAGGCCGCTGCAGTTGGGGTCGCGCCCAGGGACCTCTAGCCCGCCCCACCACGTGCGCCTTGCGTCTTGCTCCAGGCTCACCACCCAGCAGGCTGGGGGTCCTCACTCTGGCCCCCTCCCGGGCATGGCCCACTGGGGCAGTGCCTTCCTCCCTCCCTGGGCAGCCTCCCTGGCAGGCGCCCACCTTTCTGTCCAGCGTGTGCAGCCAGGGGAGCTTTGGCCCTCGGGTACTGAGCTGAGATCCCGCCCCTTCTTTTTGCTGCCCAGGGTGGGAGACCGAGACAGACATCAGCTGGGAAGTTGTCCCTTTCAAACACCTTCCAGCTCCTCCCGCCCCAGAGGCCACACTTCCCCAGCAGGCCCATGGGCAGACCAGCCTGGGCTGGGGGGTGCCCAGTAGTGTGGGGGGAGGGGAGGGGCAGGGCCTCTCCCACCCCTGCCCCTGGGACAAGGTCCCCAGCGCAGTGGCTTGGGCGGCCAAGTTGCCAGCAGCGGTGCCCTGTGTGGCCACCCCAGGCAACAGGCCCCCCAAGAGCCCCCCAAGAGCCCTGGAATTTCTTGATCCTTGGTCTTCTCCGCCCCTTAAACTCACCAGGAACAAAGAGCCGGGGCTGGGCGGGCTTCCCAGCTGTCCTGCAGGCACTGTGGGCGCTGGAGCTGACCACTGAGCTGCCACACACCTTGACCTGCGCGGATTGGGAAGCCCTTCCTTGCCCTGCTCGCTGGGCCCCCCAAAGCCTGAGAAAAACCCCCTGCAGGTCCAGCAAACCAACGCAAACTGGAGTTAAGACTCTTCAAAAAAAAAAAAAAAAGATAACAAAGCGATTTAAAGATAATTAATTGCATTAAACTATTGACTAACTACCTCGCTCAATAGTAATTCATTTAGAGAATATTAAAATCGGAGGAACAATAATAAAATTGATGCCAATTCCCACGGGGAGGGAGATGGCCAGCAAATTGGATACTTTTCTTAATCTGGCGTAAATAATAACATGTCTGCTCCCTTCTCTCTCAGGCCAATTCCCCTATCATTTATTCCAGACTCTAAAGCAGGGTTCCATAATTGAGATCAGTTACTCAATGAGTGGTTTTTCATTTGTTCTTGTTATCTGTGATAATTGCGAAGTTCAGCTTCCGAGTTGGGCGCGCAGTCGGCTGGGGCCTGGGCGCCGCAGCCAGCTCCGGGAGGGACCCGGCTCCCCCACCCCGTGCCCAGGCCGCAGGGTTGAGGGACCCCTTCTTCCACCCCCAGACACCCCGTTTTGGTTGGAAACCATGAATCCCAAACGACATCTGCGGGCGCGGGCGGCCCAGCCCAAGAAGCTGGGGGACAGCTGGGCCAGCTGCTCCCGGGCGGGCAAGGATTCAGGCTGCTGGGCGGAGGACCAAGCCCAGGCCGGAGCCCTGGCAGCCGGCGGCCTCCCCGAGATGACGATTTCGTTATTTATTCACTTATTTATTCATTTATAAAGTGTTTACTTAGCTCGGTGCAGATGTAACATCTCATTCACAGCGTGGCCTCGGGGCACAGAAAGAATTGGCAACAAAAGAGTAACTCCGGAGAATCAGAGAGGGAAACGAAAAGGAAAAAGAAACCTACAACGCCACAACTGGAGGCGGGGGCGTTGCGCGCCAGGGAGGCGCAGGCGAGGCCGGGAGACCCCAGGCGCCCCCAGCTCTGCGCCCGGGGTCCCCTGCCGCTCAGCACCAGCGCGCAGCCAGGGACCCACCCGAGAGCCCTGCAGGCTGCGCGCACCCTCGGCCCTCGCCGCGCCGCCGTGTCCGCGGGGTCGGAGGGACCCCGGCGCACAGCCCGGACCAGGGAACCCGAGGCCCGCGACGAGGGTGGCCACACTGCGGACCGGGCAGGGGTGCAGGGTCCCCGCCGGGCCCCGCGCACTGCCAGGGCCAGGGCCGCCCCCCGCGCCGCGCCGCCGGGCCCGGCACAGCCGTCAGGGCGCGGACGCTGCAGCTGCGCCCGGTTAACGGGAGCCGTTGCCTGGCAACCCGTGCGGCTCATTACCGCGGCCACAGTGATTAACCGAAAAGGAGGAGAAGGGAAGCGAAAACAAGGAGATATCCCCGGGATCGCGCCGAGCTCATCCGCAAGCCACTGTGCTCCGGGCTCCGTCGCTCGAACCCGGGGCCGGGCCTCCTCCCCGCCCCAGCCACGCCTCTGGTGCTGAGACGCCTTCCCGGCAGACATCCTGGGGCCAGGGGCCAAGGGTCAGCTGCAGCGCGGGGCTGTTCCGAGGCCTGCACTGACCGGGGAGGGCCACTGTCGGGGCGCAGGTGGATGCCTGGTCCTTCAGGGTCTGCTTGGGGGGCCGCTCACAGCCCCCGATTCTTCAGCGCTGGCTGGGCATGGCTCCTCCGCCCTGGGCATCCCCCAGGGACCCTGCCGCTGCCCCACACACCCCAGGTCTGGGGCACCTGAACGGAGCAGGGCAGACCCCGCAGGTGGTGAGAGGGCAGGGCCTGGCGGGGTGGAGGGGATGCGAGCCTGACCCCGGCTTGCGCTGCCCACTAGCCTCGGGTTCTGCTGCTCTCTGCAAGGCTGGAGGTGTCCGGAGGGGAGGGGAGTGCATGCCCTCCCCCACCGCCCACACACCTGTCTTTGTTCCCTGGGGCCGGGGCGGCACCCCAGGCTACAGACCCTGCTGAGGGAGGAGAGGCAGTCCCTCAGAGCCAGACGCCCACTTAGGCAGGGCAACAGCTTAGTGAGGGCAGCTTCAGAACCTGCACTGGATGGAGAGCTCTGGCCTCCCCAGCGCAATGTCGGCAGGGAAAGGAAGGGGCCCTGGGGTGTTGGTAAATGGGGGCTGGGTGGCAGAGGGAGCAGCTGGTCCGAGCCACCCGGCCGAGGGAAGGGGCAGGTGCCCTCTCCTGGCTGGGCAGCAGGGAAGCATGCCCTGTGTAGCACTGACACTCTGTGTCCTGCCCACCGGCTCACCTTGATGGAGCACAACATTGTGGTCTATCAGTGTGGGCCCAGACCCTGACCTGCCCTCCTGGGCCAGGGGCTGCCCTGGGCCCCTGCCACCCTGGGCCCATGGCACTTTCCTCCCTTGATCCAGAGCCTTAGGAACCACAAACTGAGCCAGGCTCGATGGCACAGTGGCGAAATCCTCACCTTGCAATCGCCAGGATCCCATATGGGTGCCATTTTGTGTTCCGGTTGCTCCACTTCCCATCCAGCTCCCTGCTTGTGAGTTGGGAAAGCGGTGGAGGACGGCTCAAAGCCTTGGGACCCTGCACCTGCGTGGGAGACCTGGAGGAAGATCCTGGCTCCTGGCTTCGGATCAGCTCAGCTCTGATCATTGTGGCCACTTGGGGAGTAAACCAGTGGATGGAAGATTTTTCTGTATCTCCTTCTCTCTGGAAATCTGCCTTTCCAATAAAGAATAAATCTTGTGGGGGAAAAAAGGATCCACAAACTTCGTTCAAACAGAACAAGCACCCTTCATTGCGTGCCTCACCTCCTGGGTCCCCGGATTCAGCCAGGAAGTCCCGAGCACCTTGGGACTACAGCGGGAGTCCGTCATCTGACTCGAGTCAACACAGCATCCCAAGGAAAAGCTACACGCCTTCCTCTGCAAAGCAGGCATCCAGTAACCACCTCAAGGGTCAGGGTCAGGTGCGAGGCCCCGGCTCCCAGTGCTGCCCCGGCGGCTGGGCGGGACCTGAGCCGTTTCATCCCCAAGACTGCGATTTCAAGGAAGAAAGAAATGCTGTCCCATCCTCCTGTCACTTGAAGGCAGAGAGAGCGTGCTCTTGTTGCGTGGTTCATTCCTCAAATGGCTGTGACACTCAGAGCTTGGTTAGCCCAAAACCAGGAGGCCTCCCATGCGGGGGTGGGGGGGCCTCTGTGGGGGTCAGCGGCCTGCCCTGTGCCAGCCCCACCGGGCCATTCCCATTCCCTGACCTTGGCAGGTACATGCAAGACCGGCCCACGGCCTCCTGCACCTCCTGTGCTATCTGGACACGGCACAGGCGCTGGGCCCCTTTCCACGGCACAGGCGCTGGGCCCCTTTCCACGCTGGGGCAATGAGGCCACAAGGAGGGACTTCCCAGGGACGCCCCCAGACCAGACCCTGCCCAGACCCCTGGGGCTTGATTTACTGCTATCAGATCCACAGGGGACCTCGTGGGAACCCTGCTGGCCACCTTCCCAGTGGCCCATTGGCTGCCAACGGCCGGACAAAGGCCAGTGCCGTGAAAGACTGTGGGGGGGCTCTCCTTGCCCACCCCTGCTCTCTGTGCGCATGGGCCTCCCCTACACAGACACAGGAAGCCCCACTTGGAAGAGTTTTCCTGGGCACCCCCAGTAGGACATGGGAAGAAGTGAAGGCTGAAAGAGGTTGAGTCACTCGGCTGGGAACAACAGGCAGGCAGTGGCCCTGGGTATGGGAGAGCGGATGGTTTCAGGCAGGTGCACAGGCCTTGCCTAGCGGGCTGGGGTTGGAGGGTGGAGGGGATATGGGGGAACAGCCAAGGTCTTGCAGCTGCCCTCATCCTGGGTAGCTGCCCTCGTCCGCTGCACCAGCTGTGCCACTCTGAAGTAGCTAACACTGCCCCCTCTCAGGGCACAGCAGCCACCTCTGCAGGTAGTCCTCACAGCTAGGCAGCAGGGGCCCCTGGGCAGGGCTCTGGTAAGGCCAGCCTCCAGGCGGGGTCATAGTGGCGTGTCTGATGGACCTCCCCAAGGTCAGGGTGAGGGGACAGAGGTAGGAAGCCGGGCTGTACGGGAGTAGTGGGGACACCTCGCCCCAGGGCTCTGCAGAGGACCCCACAGTCCTTGGGACAGTGTGCAGCTCATATCACAGCGTCCCCATAGCCAGGGACCATTCCCTCGTGCCATAACCTCAAGCCGTAGGGGACCCCAGATCACTGTGTCCACCCACCCATGTCCCCTGCACCAGGTGTCAGCGTACCCTCCAGGCAGGGAAACCAAGGCCACAGTCCTCAGGCTCCCGCCCCCCCCCCCAGCTGCCGTGAGCAGGGCAGGAGAAGGGGCCAGCCTGGCGGAGCCTGCCCAGGGCCCAGGCCCCTCCCGGCACCGCGGCTGCCACTGAGCAGCATGAATAATTTAGACTCTAATTAAAAGTGAGGTCAAGCGATGAAAAATGGCTGGACACGCGGGGGCACAGGCGTGCTCTGAGCCACTGGCAGCTCGGGGCGGCTGGGCAGGCAGGGGCCTCCATGAGATTCCCCCAGGGAACAGACCCCAGAGACCCAGTCCCTGGTCCTCACCCCTGCCGGCAGGGTCGCTGGCCACTCCCCTGCCCTCTACCTGTGGTGGCACTGTGGGCCGGTGGGTACTTTCTGGAACCTTCCTCGTCTTGCCCAGGCTGCCCACCTTGGCCCTTCCTGTCCTGGATTCCCCCAAGCTTTTCCTGTGCTATGGACCCAGCACCCAGCATAGCACCCGGCCACAGCAGGAGGCCTTGACGCTGTCAGGCGGGCTCAGGGGGCAGGGTGTGCCCTCCATCTGCTCAGCAGTCCATCCTGTCCACACTGGCCCAACTCTAAGGACACTGCCCTGAGAGATCTGCCTGCCCGGCCCTGGGGCGCCCAGGTTCCTGCTGCGTGGGACAGGATGGGCACCTGGGGTGGCTGGATGGGGGCCTGGGCCCTGCATACCCCAGTCCCACTGGGCGTGTCCACAGGGAAGGAAGACTAGCCTGTCCCCTGCCCCTGGCTGGCATCAAATACCTCAAAGACAGCTGGTCCTGCAGGGCGGGGTGAGGGCTGGGCCCAGAGTGTGCAGGCAGGCCTTAGAGAGGATGGTCAAGTTGCCCAAGGTGCCCAGGCTGTGGGCATCTGAGCAGACTGAGTCCCCACCCCATTCCAGGCCTCAGTGATTCCATCTGTAAAACAGGGGTGGGGGTGGAAAACCATAGTCAACTGGATCTCAGAGCCTTGAGGGGAACAGGGGCGGGAGCAGGGTCTGGAGAGGCCCCTGGGCCCCAAGGGGGCTGGGGCTGGGTGCCATGCCTGTTGCTCGCTGGCTGCCCATCAGGCGCCAGCCTCCTGAGCCAGGCAGCTGCGGTGGGGGGGGGACGGTGCTGGCGGAGGTGGAGACCGGGGCCCTCGGGTAGCAGATTAAAGATGGATATTTTGTTTGTTACAATCAAGACCTCTGATTTCAGTTTTATAAATTTTTAAAATATTAATTATATTTTGGAAACTGCGCAGAGGTGAGGGCCCGGGCGGGGACTCCTCAGAGCCTGGCCAGCATCGCAGGCGTTTTAATCCACCTTGTTAAGTTATTAAATTTTCTTTATTTACATACGGCTCTCACTTTCATTAGCATGGTAACAGGTGCTCATTAACAATTTATCATCGGGAGGCAGAGTGAGGCAACAGCAGGGCAAGACATTGCTACAAAGTTTACTCTTAATTACACACATGACTTCTGAGACAACCAGCGCTGCCACCTCTAGCCCCACCCCTGCCCAGGCACCAAGCCTTCCAGAACCTGCCGATCGACGCCCTGGCTCCCTCTGGCCTCATGGCACGGCCAGGACTGGACCCACCTTCGTGTCCTGCCTGGTGGCCTGGGAGGGATAAGTCTGTGCTGGGGTGCCTTGCCCATAAGGTTCAGGCTCCATCTGGGAGGCCGCTGACCAGGGTCCTGTCAGGCTGCCCGGCTGGAGGTGAGAAGCCAAGGTGACCAGAACCCAAGGGTGGCTGCAGTGGCAACCTTGGCCCTCACGGCTGTTCTCTCTGGAAGCAGCCCTGCCAGAGAGCTGACCTCAGACCCCTGGAGACGCGGCCTACCAGGCCCCCAATGGCAGAAGACATTCTGTCCCTCACAGGCCCCCACCCCATGGCAGTGCTGAATAACCCAGGGTGCACACGTGTTAATGCCCCAGCCCCTGCCAGGCTCGGTCCTTCCTTCCACCTGTCCTGCTCGAGACTCCTGTCACCTGTGAGGCAAGCCTGCTTGGGCAGCAGGGGGGAGACTGCAGGGGGCCGTGGCTCTCTGGATGGCGGCAAGCTCTGGGGGCTCTGGGGGTCCCCCTCCCCTCTTGTGGCCAGGAGAACCAGTCCTGCCCTGGCCCAAGGTGGCCCTGCAGAGGCAGGGCTGGGGCCGAGGGGACCCCAAGGGCGTCCTGCGCCGATGCTGTGTCCACTCTGCTCAGACTGATGACCCCCAAGCATCGCCCAGGACACCCTCAGCCACTGCTGGACACACAGCGGGAAAAGTGAAATGCTGTATATCACGGCAGCATCCTACATGCTTTGCAGCAACGGACACGGTGGCTCTTCCAGCTGGCCAGCCTCTTGCTGTGGATGCTGTGGGGAGGGGAGGGAGAGAGGGGGAGAGGGAGGGGGAGAGGGAGGGGAGAGGGAGGGGGAGAGGGGGGAGAGGGAAGGGGAGAGGGAGGGGGAGAGGGAGGGGTGGAAGGAGGGGAGGAGGAGAGGGAGAGGAGGAAGGAGGGGAGGAGGAGAGGGAGAGGAGGGGAGGGGAGGGGAGGGGAGGGAGAGAGGGGGAGAGGGAGGGGGAGAGGGAGGGGAGAGGGAGGGGGAGAGGGGGGAGAGGGAAGGGGAGAGGGAGGGGGAGAGGGAGGGGTGGAAGGAGGGGAGGAGGAGAGGGAGAGGAGGAAGGAGGGGAGGAGGAGAGGGAGAGGAGGGGAGGGGAGGAGGAGAGGGAGAGGAGGAAGGAGGGGAGGAGGAGAGGGAGAGGAGGGGAGGGGAGGGGAGGGGAGGGGAGGGAGAGAGGGGGAGGGGAGAGACGGGGCTCTCCCTCTGCTGTTTCACTCCCCATGTGGCCCCCACAGCCAGGGTCTCCCAGGACTGTGCTGTCCTCTGCTGCCTTCCCAGGCACATTAGCAGGGATCCGGGTTGGAATTGAGGCGCTGGAACTCGACCTGGCGGCTGTGCATGATGCCAGCGTCACTTGGGCGCACTTGGCTCTGTGCCTGTTCTCACTGAGGACCTTCTGCAGCTGACAGCCAGGGTCCATGTCCACAGTGACACGCAGGTGGGCTCTGGGAGGCCGTGACCTCTGTCCTCCAGGGTGCATGTCCACAGTGACACACAGGTGGGCTCTGGGAGGCCGTGACCACTGTCCTCCAGGGTGCATGACCACAGTGACACACAGGTGGGCTCTGGGAGGCCGTGACCTCTGTCCTCCAGGGCCCATGTCCACAGTGACACGCAGGTGGGCTCTGGGTGGCCGTGACATCTGACTTCCAGGCTTGCCCCCTCACAAGACCTAGCACACCCCACTTCACTTGCCTATAGAGTTGGAGAGACAGAGGTCCTCCGCTCTAACTCTAACCCCAAGTGGCCGCAGCACCAGGGCCTGGCCAGGCTGAAGCCAGGGGCTGGGAGCTCCAACCATTTCTTCCATGTGGCTCCGGGTACCAAGCCAGGAGGAGAGCAGCAGGTGCAAGGGCCCCAGGCTCAGACCAACAAGGAGGTCATGTTGGCCATGGGGGTGGTGAGAAGGGATATGGGGAGCAGGTGTCGGGGTGGGGACAGGTATGTAGGGGGGACAGGTGTGTGGACACAGGTGTTTAGGGACAGGTATATAGGGACAAGTATAGGGACAGGTGTGTGGGCACAGGTGTATACGGACAGGTGTGTAGGGACAGGTGTGTGGGGACAGTTGTGTGAGGACAGGTGTGTGGGCTCAGGTATGTGGGGACAGGTGTGGGGACAGGTGTGCAGGTGGGGGACAGGTGTGTGTGTGGACAGGTGTGTAGCCACAGGTGTGTGTGGATAGGTGTGTGAGGGGACAGGTGTGAGAGGGATAGGTGTGGGAGGGACAGGTGCACAGGAAGAGGACAGGTGTGTAGGTGGGGGAGGCCTGATGTGCCCTTGGCCCCTGAGCCAGCTGTGGCCACTATGGTAGACAGAACCCAGCTGCAGGTGGCTGCCTGCATCACCTGGGTGCAGTCCAGGGAGCGGGTCTGCCCCAGTCCGGGCTCCTCCACCTGCCAGTTCTGCCTGCCGCACCCAGCTCCTGCCTCAGGCCTGGGCACCTCAGTCCTTCGCCTCTCTGGGCCTCACTCCCTCCCTCCTCTCAGGCATCCCTGTCCCTGCCCACGGGAGAACCCTTGTGGATTCCCCGCCCACGCCCTGCTCCCATCACAGCCAGCCTACCCCTTCCTGAAAGGCTCCCCTCCCTGGCCCAGCCCCATGTGGCCCTTCCCGGCCTTGGCCACCTTGGTCCCTGCCAGGGGTTGTGTGAGGAGGACCTTGCCTTGGAGAGCAGGCAGAGTCCCTCTTCTGCCTGTGACAGGTTCCAGTGTGTGCTGCCCACTCCAGGGAGCAGCGGCTGTACCGACCCCGGAGGCTGAGGTCCACTGACTCACCTGGCCCCTCCTGGCCTCTGCTCCCAAGAACTCCCACGGTGCAGAGCGGCCTGTTTGTGCCACTTGGGACAGGAGCAGCCGATATGGGTGCCGGTTCATATCCCAACTGTTCCATTTCCGATCCAGCTCCGTGCTGGGAGAGCAGCGCAGGACGGTCCACGCGCCTGGGCCCTGCAGCCACAGGGCACTGGGCGGTTTCTGACTCCTGTCTGCCCCAGCCACTGTGATCAATTTGGAAAGTGAACCATCAAAGATTTCTCTAACTCGGCCTTTCAAATAAGTCAGTCTCCTGCACTCTCAAGTGAGGACAGGACTGCAGGCTGGGGTGCCAGGGATGGGGCTGCAGCCTGGGGGTGCCAGGGAGAGAGCTCCATCCTGGGGTGCCAGGGAGGGGGTTCCCTCCTGGGGTGGCAGGGAGAGGGCTCCATCCTGGGGTGCCAGTGAGGAGGCTGCAACCTGGAGTGCCAGGGATGGGGCTGCAGGCTGGGGGTGCCAGTGAGAGGGCTCCATCCTGGGGTGACAGGGAGGGGGCTCCATCCTGGGGGTGCCAGTGAGGAGGCTGCAACCTGGAGTGCCAGGGAGGGGGCTCCATCCTGGGGTGGCTGGGAGGGGGCTCCATCCTGGGGTAGCAGGGGGAGGGCTCCATCCTGGGGTGCCAGTGAGGAGGCTGCAACCTGGAGTGCCAGGGAGGGGGCTCCATCCTGGGGTGCCAGGGAGGGGGCTCCATCCTGGGGTGCCAGGGAGAGGGCTCCATCCTGGGGTGGCAGGGAGGAGGCTCCATCCTGGGGGTGCCAGTGAGGAGGCTGCAACCTGGAGTGCCAGGGAGGGGGCTCCATCCTGGGGTGGCAGGGAGGGGGCTGCAGCCTGGAGTGCCAGGGAGGGGGCTGCATACTGGGGGTGCCTAGAGCTCCTGGCTGTGTGGGGGCCTGAGCAGACATCCGAGGGGCTGCGGAACACACCTACGGGTTCGGAGCAGGGCTTGGGGCCGGCTCGCTTCTGCTCCGGGGGTGTACGGCAGCTTCTCCTGTGAGCGTCCCGAGGGGCTCCCCCCGCTCTGGCCGCCTGGATTGTGTCGATGGGAGATGATTTTCAAGGTGAAATTTCTAGTCCGGTTGAGTCACTTTCGTTCACGCCGACGTACCAAATGTCACCCCGCCCGGCTCGGCGTACGGCTCTCCTGCCGCATTTAAATGGGCTCCACTTTCCCTCCCTGACACCTGTTTAAATCAATATCTTCCTCTCCAGGTCGCGGGGAGAATGTGCCCGGCTCTCCACACCGCGCTTCTCAAATCCACTAAAATCAACACAATAATTGAAATATTTTCAAGCTGATTACACCGCAGCCCGAGGCTAGCCTGGTTGCTAAGGGTGAGCTCCGCGGTTGCTAGGGGGAGTAAATCATGCCGCATTATTTGATTTTTGTTATAGATATGAAACCGCTACTCCCGCGATTAAATGTCTCTCAGCCTAACACCTAGGGGACCTGGGGAGAGGGGGGCGGCGGCCCCAACCTTGACCCCGACCAGTAAATATCTCTAACTTTTCCTGTCCTCCGGCCTCCTGGCCAAACCTGTCTCTTTCTTCCTTTTCCCCCTTTCCTTAACCTGACTTTAAATAACAAAGCCACAGAGGCCCACAGCCCGAGAGCAGAGTAGGACCGTCTGCTCCATTAGTGGGTACCAGGAGCTGGCGCTCGGCTCCCCGGCCACACCCACCCCGTCACCCCGACATCCGCTGCCCTGGACCGGGTGGCAGAGGCCCTGGTTCTGCCTGGTCGGCCTTCGGGATAACACAAGGACAGGTTCAAGCACCCCTTCCAGCACAGCCTGGCCTGACCCCTCAGCGGGCACCTGCCCTTTGGAGGGCCAGCCTGTGCCCACCCCCACACGCTCCGGCCAGCCAGCAGGGCTGGGCTGGCGGGCAGACGGCGGGCAGCAGGCAGGTGGGCCTGGAGGCTACCCCAGGGACCTCAACAGCTGTTCCCAAGAACAAGTCTGAGTGATTAACACGCAATACGCACACACACACACACACATACACACACACACACACCTGTCAATTGAATTGGCTTGCTAAATCCACTGGCCCCTGCTCCTCCCCACCCGGCCTTAGTAGGGCCAGACTCGGCCTCTCTGATGCCAGCGTCCAGGGCAGTGCCCGGCGGCAGCAGACCACCCCTTCTCCCTCTGCCGCTGCCACAGCAGCCCCAAGGAAGTCACTCGCTCCCTGGGTGTTATTTCTGGCCACCCCAGCCACCACTGTCCATCACTGCCCCAGGCAGCCCCAGAGCACAGCACCTGCTCCCGTGGGCTCAGCACCCTGCAGCAGCCATGCCTGGAGCCCATGGGAGGCGGTCAGTGAGCAGGGGGTGAGCACGGTGCAGGCCCGCTCTCCCGGTGAGCACGGTGCAGGCCCCCTCTCCCGGTGAGCACGGTGGACGCCTCCTCTCCCGGTGAGCACGGTGCAGGCCCGCTCTCCTGGTGAGCACAGTGGACACCTCCTCTCCCGGTGAGCACGGAGCAGGCCCCCTCTCCCGGTGAGCACGGAGCAGGCCTCCTCTCCCAGTGCAGGCCCCCTCTCCTGGTGAGCACAGTGGACACCTCCTCTCCCGGTGAGCACGGTGCACACCTTCCCCCTCCCCGGGGACTTCCCCTGGGGCTAGGTATCCCTTCCACAGGTGTCACCTGTCCCCGTTGCTGCATCCCAGGACCCTGTGCCTGCCCAGCACTGGCAGGAGGTGGGGCGGCCTCCTGGCCGCTTCCCTGAGGCTCGGTGTTTGGTACTCCATGAGCCGGTGAGACAGCTGAGGTCCCAAGGCCAGCCTGCAGCCGGGCCGGTGTGGATGGAATGAGGGACAGTGAGGCCCCTCTCCCCACAGCTCCTGGCCCAGTCAGGACAAGGCGGGCTCAGAAACGGGCCCATGCCGCTTTCCCATGGACTGACACGCTGAGAAAGATCCGGAAGGCTTGGAGAGGCCTAAGGAAGAGGAGGGAGAGTCCCTGGAGTGTTCTAGAATGTCCCAGGCTGGGGAAGGATGGGGCCCACCGGTGGCTGGGGCCGTGGCTCTGTCATCTGGAGCCTCCGGCCTGTCCTATAGTTGGGGCTGGCCTTGTTGGCTTAGGTGGCCACCCTCCCCTGTGTATGGCTGCTCAGGAGCTCCAGGCCACCCGGTCCCTGGCCTCTATGGTCAGGTCAAGGCCTTAGGCTGGGTGTCCTCTCCAGGGTCCAGGCGATCGCTCAGTGTCCCCTGGTGCGGACAACTCCTGTTCCCAGCCTGACAGCCACAGGCCCAGCAACCCAAGGGTCACGGTGCAGACTAGCCCAGAGCCGGGCCTGAGGAGCCCTGGCCAGCGATGCCCAGCCCAGGGCTGGGGAACCCCTCCTCTGGGGTGGCAAGGGATCCTGGGCCTGGGCAGAACCTTCAGCTCTAGAACGTTCCATGGCCAGGGTGGCAGCTATACCAGCTCTGAGATCACCACCATGGTCTGGCACTCTTGATCTGTCAGCGCCCACGGCAGCCCAGCCTGCAAGGGCAGCCGTCCGGCCCGGGGAAGTGTCCACCCGTTCAGCTGTTCCTACACCAGCCAGAGTTGCTCAGAGCCTGTGGACTGTGGCCACCCCTTGCCTCGGGCCCCTTTTAGCGCCCCACCCCAAGCATGACTGCTGACTTCTGGAAGGCGGACGGGGGTCTCAGGTTCTGGCTGAGCCGTCTTCTTGGAGCTCCAAGTCCATGCGAGGCCTTGGGGTGGGGGAGCCCCGTCCTGTTTACTAGGCGGCCGGGCCACTGGGACCCCGCATCGGGGCCGCTCCGCAGAGCCATCTGCCGCCTGCACGGCGTGCTGGGCTCCGGGCGCGAGGAGAGGAGCGAGCTGGGCTGTGTCGCTCCGTTATCAGCAGCGGCAACATCTGCCTGGGCTGACACCCACAATGGAGGGCCATTTAGCCAGCCCCCTCCTCCCAGGGCGCAGACAACAGCTCCCAGTATTATGCTTTCTCACTCAATTAGCACCATCATCCGGCTGAAATGGAGGCCAATTTACCTATAATGACATCATTGTTAGGGACAGGCGGGTGCGCAGGGCCCTGGCTGTCACCGGCCGGGAGACAGGGCCCGTCTCTCTCCACTAAGCCTGGCAGGCCAGGGCCGGGCAGGGCTGGGCGCCTGGCCGCCTCCCCGGGGCCGGCCCGCCACCTCCGACCACAGACATTGTCTGCTCGGTTCTCAGGAGCAGCGTGGCGGAAAATTGAGTCCAGATTCATTAGGTTTTTCAGTGTGCCGCTCAAGTCAGTTAAATTGATACATTTCCTAACGAAATTGAAGTGCTTTGTGCTGCCAGCGGAAAGCCGGCTGACCCGCCTCGGCCCGCTGAGCAGCCGCGCCGCCGCCCGATCCATTAGGCCGCTCCCAGCCCGGCCTGCGCCCGCCATTCCCGGCCGCCGGGCCGTAAATCTCCGCCAATTCGGGGCCTGATCATCATTATAAACCCTGCCGTGCCCACCCCGGCCGCCCCTGCCCGCGGGGCACACAGCACCCCCCACCCCTGCCAGGGACCCTGGGGAGCAGAGGCAGCACAGGAGGGCCAGGGTGGGGACCCCAAGGGGAGCTGTGTCCACTGCACAGACAGGGACACCGAGGGCAGAGGACACACACACACAGGAGACCTGGGGACTGGCCCTACCAGGGTGGGTGAAAAATGGGAAGTCAGAATGGCCAGAGGAGTGTCGCTATGGGCACCCATGAGGGAGCCAGGACATATGCCCGCCCACAGGTGCAGAGCGCCCCAACCCCTCCCTCACGCAGTTCCTGCTCTGTTGTTTTTCTGTACCAAGCAGGACAGAGCCCCATGTTGAGATCCTCCGATGTCATGTTCACAGGAGGCCCTCTGTGGGACACGCGTGGCAGTGTGTGTCCTGGCTGGGTTCACAGGAGGCCCTGTGTGGGACACGCGTGGCAGTGTGTGTCCTGGCTGGGTTCACAGGAGGCCCTGTGTGGGACACGCGTGGCAGTGTGTGTCCTAGCTGGGTTCACAGGAGGCCCTGCGTGGGACACGCGTGGCAGTGTGTGTCCTAGCTGGGTTCACAGGAGGCCCTGTGTGGGACACGCGTGGCAGTGTGTGTCCTAGCTGGGTTCACAGGAGGCCCTGTGTGGGACACGCGTGGCAGTGTGTGTCTGTGGGTTCACAGGAGGCCCTGTGTGGGACACGCGTGGCAGTGTGTGTCTTTGGGTTCACAGGAGGCCCTGTGTGGGACACGCGTGGCAGTGTGTGTCCTAGCTGGGTTCACAGGAGGCCCTGTGTGGGACACGCGTGGCAGTGTGTGTCCTAGCTGGGTTCACAGGAGGCCCTGTGTGGGACACGCGTGGCAGTGTGTGTCCTAGCTGGGTTCACAGGAGGCCCTGTGTGGGACACGCGTGGCAGTGTGTGTCTGTGGGTTCACAGGAGGCCCTGTGTGGGACACACGTGGCAGTGTGTGTCCTAGCTGGGTTCACAGGAGGCCCTGTGTGGGACACGCGTGGCAGTGTGTGTCGGTGCCCATCTTCCAAGCAGTCAGGGGTGGCGTGGCTCAGTGATGTCTGGTCCATAAGCACCTGGACCCTCTGGCGCCTGCCCTGGACAGGTGAGCATGCCCCAGAGGCCCCCTGAGGCAGGAAGAGGAGGGACACGGGTCACCTACATCACCCTCACTGACCGCTTTCAGGTGAGGTAGGAGACACAGGGGCCGTGAGGCGAGGAGCCGCAGACAGGTTCCGTGCCCCGGGAACTCCCTGGGAGTCTCGGGGTAGGAAAGGTACTCTGGGCAGACGGAAGGTCTGCTAACCCTGTGGGCTCTGCATGGCTCCCGGCATGCACCTGTGCCTGGGGAGTGCCCCCCTCGCCAGGCCCTGCCTGACCCCGACCCCTCACGCCCTGCTGACCCTGGTTCCTGTCCTGTGTGCCACAGTGCTTGGGAACCCAGACGTGGTAGCTTGCCTGCGCCTTGGAGGAGGCCGACTCACATGCAGGTCTTCATCCCTGGGTTCGAGCACTGCCGTGTCCTGGGCAGCAGCTCCTGCTCCAAGCCATGTGCACCCGGTGCACGTCCACTCGGAGTCCTGAAGCAAGTTACGTCTCACCACAGCTTCGCCAGTGACGTGAGAGCCTCCAGAGGGCAGAGCATTGTCTAGACGCACGAATGGGGAATACCTTGGCTATGCATGCATGACGGGGACATGCGTGGCGGAGGGACGCTGACACGTGTGGGACACACACAGGGGGACACACACAGGGGATGCGCACACGGGGGACACACACGGGGGGAGGCACACATGGGGGACACACACGCAGGGGGCTGCACTCACAGGGAAGGGATGCCGCCGCACACGGGCACACACGCATGCAGGACTTAAACTGGGTCCGAGCTGAGCGTGGAGAGCGGGGCAGCTCAAGCTGTCCTGGTGATCCCTTGGACAGAGGAGGATGCTGTGGGTGTGTGAAGTGAAACAGAGTACATCCCACAGGCTGATCACACCTGCTGCGGTTCTGCTTTCGTGTCATTGTCACTCTCGTGGCTGTGGACACGGGGAGCCTCTGCAAGGCCCTGGACTTCACAGGTGGAGGAATTGATACGGAGCCATGAAACACCCCAAGTGTCTGACCCGCACCTCTGTCAATTTCCAGAGGGAGCCCTCGGTCGCTGCACGCAGTCATTCCCTGTCCCCCACGCGGCTCCTGGCCCCGGCCTTCTGCCTGCCTTGGGACACTGTGGCCTTGGCGGCCAGCAGCCTGCACCATTTGCTGTCCTCGTGGCTGCTCTGAGGATCCGTGCCTGGTCCTTCTCCGGGACCATGTTGTATTCTACCACGCGAACAGGCATACCCGAGGGGGTGGGGGTGGGGGACCCTTCTTGGAGTGCATGGCCCCCACGATGTCGGTCGGTCCTGGTACAGCCCCTCACCCCAGCAATCCCCAGGCCCGACAGGGCATCCGTGAAGCCAAGGCTGCCTTGCAGGTGCCAGGGGGACCCAGAGCTCAGGACTCAGGTCTCGGGGCCTCTGCTGCTCAAACAAGCACCCTCTTCTCTGGCCTGGCTGCACAGGACAGCAGCTAGGACAGACCTGCAGCCACCTGGCTCCCACTCAGAACTGGGAGATGCTGCAGGCCGCGCCCCACGGGCCCTCCCCTGGGGTGAGGCACAGGTAGGGCCAGCCAGGCTGGGCATAGAGGGTGCCAGGGGTGGGCAGGGCCAGCTGAGGCCCAGAGTGGAGCCCGGGGCGAGGTGGTGGGGAGACTTCCAAGCAGGTCTGTCCTAGGCAAGTGCAGCTGGGTCAGGTTGGGGGTGTGGGCAGGGCTCTCTGAGCCCACCAAACACTGTCTTCCCTTCTGCACAGCCTTCCACAGCCAGAGAAGGGGGAGACTTAAAGGGCCAGCATGTTGGCTCAACAGGTTAATATTCCACCTCCAAATGCCAGGATCCTGCAGGGCACCAGTTCTAATCCTGGCAGCCCCATTTCCCATCCAGCTCCCTGCCTGTGGTCTGGGAAAGCAGTCGAGGACGGCCCAAAGCCTTGGGACCCTGCACCCGTGTGGGAGACCTGGAAGAAGTTCCTGGCACGCTCAGTTTCAGATCAGCTTAGTTCTGACCATTGTGGCCACTTAGGGAGTGAATCAGTGGATGGAAGATCTTCTGTCTGTCTCTGCAAATTTGCTTTTCCAATATAAGTAAGTTTTTAAAAATTAGGGTCTGGGTTGGGGGACGAGGGGAACGCGTGGAACCCAGGGCCTCCTCAAAGGCCAGGCAGCTCCTGGCTGTCCAGGGGCCACACGGGCAGGGAGCCACAGTGCCACAAGGTAGGGGGTGGGGACAGGAGCAGACAGCAGGCGGGGCCTGGGGACCAGGACCACCCTGTGCCCCTAGGGGTCTGGGCAGGCTTGCAGGGAGGGGCCAGGAGGGCAGGGGCTTGGCAGCCCTGGTGACCAGGGAACAGCCAGGCCTGAGTGTCACTCGGCAGCAGTGAGAATTGAGGTTTTCTGGTTTGTTTTTATGTACTGATTTGAAATGCAAAGTTACAGAGAGAGAGGGACAGATAGGAAGAGAGACAGACTTCCCATGTCCCAGAGGCCACAACGGCCAGCGCTGGACAGGCCGGGGACCACATCCGAGGCTCCGGGTGGGCGGCGGCCAGGCCCAAGCGCCTGGGCCGTCCCCTGCTGCTTCCAGGTGCAGTCTTGGGAAACGCTGGCCTGCCCGGCAGCTCCACCTGCTGTACCAAAACACCTGCCCATACTGGGCTGGGGAGGGGGGGCGGGTCAGAAGAGCTGAGGGATGGAGGCAGGGCCTGGGGCCTCTCCCTCCCTCCCCAACCTCGGGCACAACTCCGAGACCTCGAGACCTCGAGACCTCGAGACCTCGCTGAATCTGACTTCTCCAGACTGGTGCCCGAGAACTTCCCATGTCTCAGGCAGGCAGCCGGGCTGGGGGCAAGCCGCTGTGCCGGCTGCAGGGCTGGGCAGCCCCGCCCCCTCTGCAGGGGGCGGTGGGCAGCCTGCCCAGCCTGCCTGGGGGTCGGGGAGGCACGTGGTCCGGACCTGCGACTCCTGCTTTCCATCTGGTGTGGCTCCCTCTCAACGCCCCCGCCCCCACCCCGGGCCTGGCCCCTGCTGCCTGCAGAAGGGAATCCGGGAATCCGGCTCCACAGGGGCTTCATGGTGGAGGCGGTACCCAAGCAGGCAGCTCTGTGGACGGCATGCCCCCATGATGGCTGAGAAGAAGCGAGGGGCTGCGTGTAGGCCGGGACACGGGCCTGGGAACCTCCACTGTTCTGGGCACCTCGTGGGGTAAGCCTGGCCACCTGGCCGTCCCCTGCCATGGCCCAGGTGTGGCTTCCTCTGTTGCTGCGGGGTGGGGGAGGGCCCCACCAGAGAGGCGCCCACGAGCCCTTGCCCTCGCCCCACACCAGGCTCAGGCCCTCCTGGTGACCAGCACTGGACGGACAGGGGCATCCCGAGTGCCCGCAGCAACCTCGGAGATGCAGCTCTCCCCACCTTTCAGTGAGGCCCTGGAGCCTGGGGCCTCTCCAGCTGCCCCCTGCACACACACACCGCCCCTGCCTAAGGCTCACGCCAAGGAGACCCAGGGCAGCCAGACGGCTCTTGGGCTGTTGCCCTGGAGATGGCAGCCCCTGCCCAGCTGACTCCTTGTCCCGCTGCCAGGCGTGGGGAGCCCAGAGGACACTGACCGCATCCGGCCCACCTCCCCTGCCCAGCTCCGGGAACTGAATGCCCAAAGGGGATGCCAGTGCTATCCGCCCCGACCTGGCACCGGTGTGCAAGGAGTGGGGCCAGGGGCCCACTCGGCCTGCACCCCCGCCCCCAGGAGGCCTCGCCCCTTGCAGGCAGCTCCCACCGCGCCAGGCAGGCCCACACTGGAGGCTCTCAGTGGGCAGACTGGCAGGCAGCGGGCACGGCCAGGACGCAGGCCCCATTAGCTCCGTCTCCGCTCTAATTAGCCCCCACCCGCTCGAGCCGCCCGGCGGCTCCACCCTCCTCGCTCCCGGCGTCCACGCACACGCGTCTTGGCCCATGCAAATGGGCAACGGACGCGGCCACCCGCTCCGTCCTCCGCCCCGGATTCTGCTAACTGACAATTTAACCTAAATCCTCTGTATTTGCAGCGTGTACAGCTGTAAATAGAGACTGACAGTTTATTTTCGCGTCCGGACGCGCGGGGGGCGGCGTGGGGGAGCCTGGCTGAAAGGAATCCTTGCGGGTCCCTGACAGGCTCCAGACGGGGCCGGGCGCAGCCTGGCAATCTCAGGGACCTGTCACACTCCATGATCGGTCTCTTTGCAAACACAAACGCGGCTGATTTCTTATCAAATGTAAAAGCCGCCCCGGCTCCTTCTTAAATGGTTACTGCGAGCATGAAATTGACATTGCGAATCGCGTGTGACACCGGCTTGTCGGCGCAGTAATTGATCGGTGCTTAGGCGCAGGCGCGCCCGGCCGCGCCCCCCGCCGCCCCCGGCCGTCGGCAAGGGCTGGGCTGGGCGGCCGCGCGCCGGGTCCCCCCTCCGTGGCCCTCCGAGGTGTCAATTCCCATTTCCACGGCCTCATCAGCACGCGCATCAAACGGCTGTAATTGGCTGCTACAGAAATTTATCCTCCGAAGGAGCGGGAGGGAGAGCCAGGGCGGGGAGGGGCGGGGAGGGGCGCGCCGCGGAGGAAGGATAGGGTGGCGGTAATGAGGTTTTGGAAGCCTCGGTGCCACCCCTGAGGTTGGCAGGAACAGAGGAGAGGCCGGCACGGTGGACAAAACACCCTTTGAAGCCACCTCCGCCAGTTCGCAGCCCCAAACACACAGGGCCGGCTGTTCCCGGGAGGGCCACGGCCACCCGGGAGAGACTCTCACCCCACTCTTTCGCCTACTTTTCAGTTTGCATAGCTGTTGGGTGTCAGGGACAGAGCCAAGGACAGGCTTCAGAGCCCGCCAGGGCGCGGGCCCCTCCTTGCAACTTCACCTCAGACGCCCATCCCTGGAGCAGGAACCTGTGCTTCAGGGCTGCCCGTCTGCTGGGTCTGGCAGGGCCCCCGCTGGCTTGGGCCTCCACAGAAGTGGCTTTCCTTCAGGACCCTGGGGCCCCCTCCAGGCGGGCTTGTTCCTCCTAGGGCGGGCTTTCCATCAGATTCACCCAGCCAGCCCTGTGGCGCTGTGCACACATGGCCAGGCGGCCACATGGCGAGGCGCACCAACCTGGCCCCAGAGGTGGAACCTGCTGCGTGGGCTGGGCCTCTTGTCCTCTCGTCCTCTCACAGGCGGCACTGTGGACTCACAGCGTGTGTGTCCCCTCTCCGCCGTGGTCCCTAGGAGGCTTGGTGCCAAGCCCCAGGCAGTGCTGGTGGGAACAGACTCCAGCTCCAGCTCTCCTGCAGGGTCACTCAGCCGGAGAGACGGACAGAGACGGCCTAGCTACTCCGCAGACGCCCGGCAGGCAGCGCCAGGCCAGACTGCAGCCACGCGTTGGAGCTAGATCCAGGTCTTGAGCAGATCCCCAGGGTGTGCCGCAGCAGAGAGCAGCACAGGAACTGCAGCCTGGAGCCCAGGGCTCACCAGTGGCCTCCGGTCTAGGCCTCACCTGGGGCGGCCGGACCCCTAGGCAGGAGGAGCCAGGGGGCTCATTAAATAGCCGTGGGGTTGGTGGAGGCTCCCCTCTGTGCACCTGTCCGGCAGGGGCCTCTGAGTGACAACCCTGGGCTGGAGTGGAACTTGGACGTCCCCCAACAGGTGAGGGGCGTGTGCTGGCCAATGAAGGGGGCCAATTCTGGGCAGACTCGGGGCTGTGCTGGCTCCCAGGAACAGGGGGCTGCCTGCCCCGTCCTCCCCCTGGCTCTTGGGAATAGGGGGCACCTGCCCCGTCCTCCCCCTGGTTCCCAGGAACAGGGGGCACCTGCCCCGTCCTCCCCCTGGCTCTCGGGAACAGTGGGTACCTGCCTGTCTTCCCCTGGCTCCCGGGAACAGGGGGCACCTGCCCCGTCCTCCCCCTGGCTCTCAGGAACAGGGGGCACCTGCCCCGTCCTCCCCCTGGCTCTCGGGAACAGGGGGCACCTGCCCCGTCCTCCCCCTGGCTCTCGGGAACAGTGGGCACCTGCCCTGTCTCCCCCTGGTTCCCGGGAACAGGGGGCACCTGCCCCGTCCTCCCCCTGGCTCTCGGGAACAGGGGGCACCTGCCCCGTCCTCCCCCTGGCTCTCGGGAACAGGGGGCACCTGCCCCGTCCTCCCCCTGGCTCTCGGGAACAGGGGGCACCTGCCCCGTCCTCCCCCTGGCTCTCGGGAACAGGGGGCACCTGCCCCGTCCTCCCCCTGGCTCTCGGGAACAGTGGGCACCTGCCCTGTCTCCCCCTGGTTCCCAGGAACAGGGGGCACCTGCCCCGTCCTCCCCCTGGCTCTCGGGAACAGGGGGCATCTGCCCCGTCCTCCCCCTGGCTCTCGGGAATAGGGGGCACCTGCCCCGTCCTCCCCCTGGCTCTTGGGAACAGGGGCACCTGCCCCGTCCTCCCCCTGGCTCCCGGGAACAGTGGGCACCTGCCCCGTCCTCCCCCTGGCTCTCGGGAACAGGGGGCATCTGCCTGCCCCCTCCTCCTCCTCTCTAACCCTCCAGCCGGAACTGGGCAGGGAGCAGTGCCGGAAGCTGAGAGGGTGGCGGGCAGCCTGTGCTCAGGCTGTCCCTTGATTCTGCTGCATTGGGGGCAGGGCCCTGAGTGGCCATGGGCCTGGATAGGCATGTGGGGGTGGGCCCCAGGGCCCCCACGTCCCCCATACGGGGCTGAGCAGGGGGTGGGGGTCCAGTGGGCAGGGTGGGTTGGCATGTGCGAGCGTGGGGAGGGGAGGGGAGGGGCACAGCCCAAACTTGAAGGTATATGAACTGTGAAATTAAATCGAAATACTCAAATAAGGAATCGCATAACAACATCAGCAAAGATGTTTACCAGGGCTTGAAGTTAAATACAGATTTTTTTTTTCATAAACCCCAAACATAAGACGCAATAAAGTTCTGTGGAATGTTAAATATGATTTACAACGGGATGGGGCCTCATGCACATGGGGTGTGGTGCTGTCAGCTCCGGGCGCATCCTGGGCCCCCTTCTCTGTCCCTCCTCCGAGGGGGCGGTGCCCGGGGCCACCTGGATGTGCTGCAGACCTGGGGTGCACCTGTGGGCTGGGTGTGGCCATGTGGGCACTGAGGTGCCGGCAGCACTAGCCTGGCTGTTCCCCAGGGCGACGTTCTGTCCCAGGGACGGAGTTCCCCAGCCCCAGCTGTGAAGGGTGGGCTTGCTACCCAGGGCAGCTGCTGGCGGGAGGACGGGGCTGCCGGGCAGGAGCCCCTGCTCCAGGTGAACCTGCCCAGTGGGCAAGATGGTGCCCAGGCCCGCAGCACCGCCTGCCTCAGGTGTGCAGGCATGTCTGTGTGTCTGGCTGCACATGTCTCTGTGTGTCCGTGTGTGCCTGGACTGCAGACCTGTGAGGGGCGGTAGCTCCCGCCTGCTTGTCAGCTCAGAGGGAACGGAGACCCCAGCCTGTGCCCAGAGAACTGCCACAGTGGAGCCTGCCTTCTAGCCCCGATGTGGGGCACAGTGGAGCCAGGCAAGCTGGGAGGGGGCTCAGCAGCCTGGGCCCACCTGGGGGCCCTCAAGTGCTCACAGCAGCCCAACCTGCACCAGATGGGGCACTGCCTCCCATGTCTCTGTCGGCCCCCACTGGGGCACCAGCACCTGGCCCCAGCCAGATGAGGGGCAAGCAGAGCCAAGCACAGCCGAGCACAGCCTGCTGGTCTCTGCGGCCCTGCCAGGCCCCAAACCCTCGCCTGTCTGTCCACTCACCAGCCCCAGCTGGTGACAGGGGACCCGGAGGACCAGATGTGGCCCTTGCCCCCCGGGGGCTCCTGTCTTGGGGGGGCGGGGTAGGAGAGGCCGTCACAGCGTGTGGCCAATCGATTCCTGCCCTCATCAGCCGGGCTCCCATGAGAGGCTGGGCCCAGATGGGCCACCTGACTCCTGGCCCTTGGTGTGGGGGCAGTGGGAGAGTGGTCCTGGGGACTGTGTCCACCGAGCCTGTGGCATCTGTGCCTCCTGGCGTCTCCAGGGCCCCTGGGCTGGGCCAGGAACCCCCTTGCCCACCCTCGGGCTCGTAACAGCTCAGGGGCCAGGCAAGCGGCATTTCTACAGACTCCCCCACTGCGCCCTTCCTAATTTATGTGCCGCCCTGGGAAGGCGGTGTTTTCTTTCAAAACAGGACGGATGTGAGAAAACAACAATGCCCCCAAACCGCGCAGTAACTGTGGTGGCGTGGACCGGGCGGCTCGTTAGTGCCGAAGGATCGCACTTCAACCCCGCGGTGCTGGAAACACAAATACGAGGTGGCTCCCACGCGCACGTGGCCCACAAAGGGAGGGGCTTCCTGGGCCATGGTCCCCATACCTCCCCAGGAGGAAACCCCTCAATTTCGCCGGCACCTGCAGCTCGTGCCTTCCCGTCCCATGGGCATGGAGCTAGGGAACAGCTGGCCGCCAGTCTGCCAGCCACACTGCCTGGGCATGGCGGGGGCATGGCGGGGGCACCCGGGGCGCCGGCCTCTGGAGGGGAGACTGGGGGGGCGCTCACTGGCTGCCTTTGTGAGGGTGACAGGCAGGGGTGGCCGAGGTGGGTGGCAACACGGACCCCGTGTGTGCGTTGTGTGCCGGCCCAACCCAGGCTCACAATTTGGGATTAGAGCAAATCCACGTCTCTCTCTGCACGCCTGCCCGCGCCCGGGGCCCACAGCCTGCTGGGTAACTGCCTATTATCCGCTGGTTCCGCTCCGGTGCCCTCCCCAATAAAACTTTTCATATCCTTATAAACGAACTCGATTGCCGTGTTATAAACATTTACACTGTGCTAACAGATCATCTCCGCACATCGGAATTGGCTAAATTCCCTTTTCCAGATGAATGTATTGAAGGAGATTAGAGATATGATAGCTTTTCAGATTGCTGAACCCGGAGAAATTAGTTTAGTGAGCATTTACAGAGGCTAAATTGGAACCATTAAATAGTGGATTAAATTGATGGCGCTTTCATTGTCTGTCCTTCGGTACCGCTGTAAAATCAATTAGCCGTCACCGGCCCATTCTCCGTACGGCGGACACGGATGCAAAACCTCCCGGTGCCCACATGGCGGGGGTCTGCGCTGTGTGCCCACTGGGGGCTGCCTGGCTCAGCAGCGTGGGTGGTCGGGACCCATGTCTGCCCCAGGAAGCTGCTACAGCGGTGGCGGGGGTGTGCCCTGCTGGCACAGCCCAGGTTCCGGCTGCTCCCCTTCAGGCCCCATCTCCCGGGCCCGAGGGCTGATCCCATCTGGTACCCATTTCACAGGGTAAGCCTGAGACTCGGGCACTGTGTGAGTGCCCGGACTGTACGTCAGCCTCGAAACGAAAGTCGGGGCAGGGGGAGTTCCCAGAGGGTTTCCTGGAGGTGGGGGGAGGAGGGGTGGGCTGGGCAGGGAACACCCCTACATGCCAGCAACAGCTCAGGTGCTAGCTTTGAGGGCCTGGAGAGCCCAGCGAAGTGGTGGACATGCGCCTGGCCCGTGGGGGGCCCTCCGCTAGGCCCCTTTCCCTGACTGCTCACAAGACCCACCTGCAGTACCCACCTCCTGCGGGAGGGCCCTGGGCACATGGGGCATGCAGGGTGAACCGAGGCAGCTGGGTGAGCTGGGAGCCCTAGGATCTGACTCCGGGGGTGGCCAGAAAGCTGGCAGGGCTTGGGAGGCCGTGGCATGCCCTGACAGCATCCAGGTAGAACTTTCCGGAAGGATGCCTGGCTCCATTCTACGGCTAAGGGCACGGAGGGCCCTGGGAGTCCACTCTACTGTCTTCCCCAGTGGGTGCTGTCCCTAGGCCCCTCCCCTCCCCTTGTCAGAATCCCCATGCAGGGGGGCACCCCTCTTGCCTTGGGGCCTTGGGGCTGGCCCTGCAGTCTGAGCCTAGAGGCCTGAGCTGAGCACTCCCAGCAGACTTGCAGGGGTCAGGGACCCCCGAGAGCGCTGCTCCGGGCCCCCACAGGGTCCTGTCTTCACCTTCCTGACCCGTGACCCGGTGGCTCTGAGAACAGGGCGGGGTGAGAGGTCCCCGGTTCCAGCAGATTAACGCCTCTGCCAGAGAAAACAGGCAGCCCTTTGATCGCGCTGGCAGCTGGGCAGGGGTCCCACGAGCGGGGAGGCCTGGATGGCGGGCAAGAACAGCGCATCCCTGGGGGGGCGCCGGATGTGAGAAAAGCACACCCACCCTGTCTTGGGGCTCCCTTGAGGCCTGGGGACACTGAGGCCAGCGAGGGTGAAGGAGCACCCAGGCCAGGGCACCTGCGGGCAGCAGCCTGGCAGGAGGGAGGGGCGGGAAGCAGAGCCAAGGCCATGGGGCCCAGTGCCCCTCCCCAGCCCACGGTCCAGCTCTGGGCCTGGCTGGATAAAGTTTCCCGGCACCCGGGGCAGGTGCAGGAGGCGGGTGGGGGCAGGTGGGAAGGCCAGCAGAGGGCCGTTCTCACACACTGCTGACCCAGGCTGGGAAACGCTGTTGTTTAGGATGGGCTGGGCGGTCCCAACACGTGGGGCCCAGATGCGGGGTCCTGGCCAGCTCTGTGCTGTGAGAGGGGCACTCTGGCCGGGGGCACCTGCGCGTCTGGATCAGGGTGCTGGAGCCCTGCCATGCCTCCCCTGGGCACTGCCCATAGGGTGAACAGCTGCCCATGGGGTCGGGGGCAGGCTGGAGGCAGGGCATGCACCCCCACACTGTGCTACAGTGGAGAGGCCCCGGCCAGCCGGCGTAGATGAGAATACAAGGTGTGTTGTCCTTGTCACGCCTGTCACGGATGGGGTCTCATGTCAAGGCGGGGCGTGGGGACCCCAGGACCTCTCATCGCCTGCCCCGCCCCACACAGGGCAGGGCCCCGGGCCTGATGGATGGCAGGCGGCTGGGAGGAGGCAGTGGGGGAAGCAGGGGTAGACAGGAGGGAGCTGTGGCCCGTCCAGGCTGATGGGGTCGGTCAGGGAGAGCTGGGGGAATCCTGGGTGGGTGGTGGGGAAAGCCTGGCTGGATGTGGTCGGGGACAGGCCTCCCACGGTTGGGGCTGGCTGGGACCTGAGCTGGAGCCTGAGCTGGGGCCTGAGATTCATAGGGGTTGAGGTCCACAGGGGCAGGCACTGAGTGCCCAACAATAGGGTTCAAGGGTCCCTTCTGCAAGCCTCCCTGCTCCCTGTCTGACTGGACAGTGTGTGGGAGCGATCCAGACTCCTATGACTTTGCTCCTGGCTATCAAAGCTTGCCACTGAGCAGTCCGCAGTCGGCAGTGTGTTCAGCCGCAGAACCTCCATCCGTTACCAAGCCACATCCCGGTGTCCCATCTCACCCCCCGCCTCAGGGCAGCCCACAGCTCCAGGACCAGGAAGTTGGCACATGTGTGTGACAGGGCGGTGGCCAGGACGATGCTGAGGGCAGGGCTGGTGGGCGGGCAGCGGGTTCTGGAGAGGTCATCTGGAGGGAGCCGGGGCACCCCATCCTGGGGCACCACGTGCCACTTAGCCAACTCTCTTGTAAGTCTGAAATGACAACTCCACGAGTAGGACATGGCCTGAGAACACAGGGCCTCTGCTGCTCTGCAGGTGCCGGCCACGGCCATTGCTCCTGGGGACCCCCCATTCGTCCAACTACCCATTACCCACCACCCATTCAGTACCTCCTCATCCGTCTATATCCATTCACACCCCCCTGCCCACCTGTCCACCACCGCATGCTGCTATCCACCCACACCCATCCATTAGCCTACCCGACCCTGGGCGGCCAGCTATTCGTCACAGATCCATCATTCCGTGCCCACCCCAAACATACATACATGTACACAATCCACCCACCCCCACACACATACATGTACACACATCCACCCACCCACACACCCTAACATACATGTACACATCCACCCACCCACACACCCTTACATACATGTGCACACATCCACCCACCCACACACCCTTACATACATGTGCACACATCCACCCACCCACACACCCTTACATACATGTACACACATCCACCCACCCCACACACCCATCCACTTATTTCCCTGACTCTTACTGAATTAGAATGCAAACTACCGTGCCTGCTCATTGTTCGAAGCCCTGACCTCCTGGAACCCATGTACCGACAGGGAGGACAAATCAGCAAATATGAACAGGAATCTATGGATTGTCCATGAGGGACGGGGTGGGCACTGGCAGACGCCTTCTCCAAGAGGCGCCTGCTATGCTAAGCTAAGAGGCAGAGGCTGTGACATCCCAGGCATGGGACAACAAACACAGCAAGCCCGGCTGGGAGGGCGATCCCTGGGCAGGGGCTGGTGGGGGACAGAGCGGGACAGCAGGGGCCAGTGTGGTCAGGCTTGGTGGGCATCAGCCAGGGAGGGCCTCAGTGGTAGACGTCATGGTGGCGGTGGCCTCCGTGGTGGACACCATGGTGGGGAGAACTCTGTGGTGGGGAGGCCTCAATGGTGGATGCTGTGGTGTGTAGCTCTCAATGGTGGACTTTGTGGTGGGGAGGACGCCATGGTGGGGAAGCCTTGATGGTGGGCACCGTGGTGGGCAGAGGAGAAGGGGCCCCAGGCAGAGGTTGTGCAAAAGAGGCAGGTGGGGGGGAAAGAGAGGGGAGCCCTGTGGGCCGAAGTCCTTGAGAAGGCAGGAGATCTGACACGCATGGCAGGTGGGCACCCAGATGCTGCCCAGGGTCCGCTGTGGCTCCTGGCACAGGTTCCAGAAGTGCAGCATTTCCCACACCCACTACCTGCCCACTGGCAGCTGTACGCCTGCCCCCAGAGCCAAAGTGAGCGGACATTGGGGTTGTCTGAGGGGGTGTGCCTGCCACTTTCGGGGCAAGGTTGAGGGGCCCTGCAGCCTGAGACGAGTGGAACAGCCGGACCAAGCATTTCCAGTCCAGCGGTGGCGCCCCCCAGATGCTCAGAACCGGAGAGGAGCCTCAGGCCCGGCCGTGGCGCCCCCCAGACTCTGCTATGGGGTAGGACCAGCCGTGGCACCTCCTGGACGCTGCACAACGGTTTGGTGAACCATGCAACATGTGTGACAGAGGGACGGGGTCGTTAGGAGTGCCACTGCACCCTGTGGGGTGGGAGGAAGCAGGCGTGTCAGCAGGGCGTCAGGGGGACGCCATGCGCACGAGGTGCTGGAAGCGGCCTGAGCGGAACTGACAACCCGCGGCGGCATGGTGATGGGGACAGGGGCCCAGTGGCTCTCTCCGTCTGTCTCTCGGCACTTCTGGAGGGGGTCCCATCTCGCTGGTTCCTAGCCACAGCTGGGATGCAGCCAGGTAAGCATTGCTCGTCACACTGGCATTTCTGAGTGAAGTGCTGGTTCAAGTCCCGCCTGCTCTGCTGCTCACCCAGATGCCTGGTAATGTGCTTGGGAAGGCAGCAGAGGACGGCCCAGGAGGGCAGCCCTGGGTCCGGCTCAGGCTGGGTCCGGCTCAGGCTGGGTCTGGCTCAGGCTGGGTCTGGCTCAGGCTGTTGCAGCCCTGGGTCCAGCTCAGGCTGGGTCCGGCTCAGGCTGGGTCCGGCCCAGGAGGGCAGCCCTGGGTCCGGCTCAGGCTGGGTCCGGCTCAGGCTGTTGCAGCCACTGGGGAGTGAAGCAGAAGACGGGAGAGCTCTTTTCCTCTTTGCGTCACTCTGCCTTTCAAATAAGCGAATCAATGAAAGGCTCCACGCCCCGAGTTCACGCTGGGTGCTGGGGCGCGGCGTCCCTCGCCCTTCTGTGAAGAGGAACTCCAGGAACCTGGTAGAGCAAGGCACCTACCAGAGCCTGGACTACACCTGCTCCAGGCTCTGTGGGCCACGTGTCCCGGTGGGCCTGGCTGCGGGCCACGTGTCCCAGTGGCTCCCTGCCATCCAGAGGGCGAGCACGGAGCTAGAGGGCCAGACCTGTGATGGTAGAGGGGGCTTGTCATGAGTCCTGGACCTTGACACGGGGGCGGCCTCCAGGGCTGGATGCTGGGCCTAGGGGTGTGGCTGGGCTCTGCAGCCAGAGCTGGGGAAAGGCTGAGTGGCAATAGCAATGCCCCAACCTTGCAGGCTGGCACATGCCAGCTGCCAGGGCCACTGCTCCCCAGGTCGGCTGGCGTGGCATCTGGCCCCAGCCCGGCATCCCCACGCCTGACTCCTCCCTGCCCACCAGGCTGTCCCCCTGGCACTGGCCGGCTGACGGTGACGCCTCCCTCCTTAACTGCCAATTGTGTCGCATTTGTTCACAACAGATCAGATTGTCAGGAGCACACGGACCCTTGGGAGGCCTTCCGTGAAATCCGCTTGAGGCAGCGTGTCGGGCTGGGGCCTGGCCTGCTGCAGTGGCCATCTGGCTGGCAGGCCAGGGCTGGGCCCACACCCTGGCCCCGGGCAGCGTGGCTAAGCTGCTCCCTGTGGGCCTCCCGCTAGCTCTGCAGACCCCCGCCTAGCCGCTCCTGGACTCTCCCATGACCGTGGGCGTGGACGGAAGATGGGCAGGGGGTGGAGGGTCGTGATCCAGCCCGCAGTCACACAGGGCACTGTGTCCACTGGCAGGAAGGTGCCAGAGCCGCCTGGGCATGCGGGATCCTGGACACGTGTCCCACCCAGCCAGCAATCCAGCCTCAGTCCACGTAGCACGGCTGCCGTGTGCTGCTTGCTCTGCACGCAGGGCCCTAGGCTGGCGAGGGGGCGGAGCTCGCTGAGGAGCCAGGGTCCGTGCCGGGCAGGCCAGGAGGACTCCGATGCGGGCAGCCTGTTCCAGTGTGTGTGTGTGTGTGTGTGTGTGTGTGTGTGTGTGTGTCTGCCTGCATCTGTGTGGCTGGTATATGTGTATGTGTGTGCGTACATGTGTGAGTACGTGTGTGGCCGGTAAGTGTGTCTGTGTGTAGTTGTGAGGCCAGTGTGTATGCACATGCATGTGGCCGGTATATGTGCGTGTGTGTCCGCACACGTGTGTGGCTGGCAGCAATCCCCCCAGGGTCAGGGCAGGGTCTGTGGTGGCCCACCCCTCCCCCAGTCCCCAGCTCCATTCCAGGGCCCCCTGCGGGCCCCCTGGAAGGCCAGCCCTCTGCAGCCTGGGGCCTGGGCCGGGCTGGTCCCTGCTCCCGGGCCAGCTGCTGCCATGCAGGTGAGACCCCCTTTTCAGCCTGCAATTTTCCTCATTTAATGGGCAGGAGAACCCAACTTGGGAGTGCGGGGGGAGGGAGGAGCACTTCTCCCCATGCCGCCTGCTGGGCCTGCTCTGCTGCCCCTGAGACCTCAGCCAGGGCCAGGCACCCCCTGCCCCGGGCAGAGCACCCCATCTCGCGAGGGCGCCAGAGCCAGTGGCTGGGCTGAGCGGGCAGGTCCAAAGCCCTGAGCCCCACTGGCTATTTTCCTAAGGATTAGGAGCTGCTGGTTCTTTACACCGTGAGGCGGCCCTGACCCCCAGCACAAGGCGGGAGCGGGGAGGGACTGTGGGTGGCGGGCTGGGGTTGCTGGTTCCCTGCCCTCCCCCACACCTGCAGCACCCAGCAGCCTGCCAGCCCTGAGCCCCAAGGGAGGGACAGGGTCCCGGTGACGCTGAGAAATGAAAAAATGGGCGTTCAGATGAAACGGTTGCCAGAAGGATCCCCCAGTACGCATCTTACAGCTCTGGCTGCACGGCTGCTTCCGGGAGCTGTGAGGTCCCTTGTGGCTTCCCGCACCCCTCTTCTGTTCTGTTCCCCCCTTCAGCTGAGGGCACACAGGCCCTTCTGGCCTACAGGAGTCGCCCCCCTCCTCAGTTGGGTCACCAATTGACTACAAACCGGCCTGGTGGCATCCCCGAGTCCTGGACGCGGGGCAGGCAGGGGGCAGCCAGAGCCCGGTGCCAGCGCTCGGAGGTGGGGGCTGACAGCCAGGACAGCAGGTGGAGGGGCCTGGGCAGACGCGTGGAGGGGCTTGTCTGCCTGCTGGGTGATGCCACTGCAGGCCCACGGAGCTGTGCTCCACCCCCAGGGGGTGGAGCCTCAATCCCTTCCCAGGGGTCAGGTGACTTGCTTAGCCAAGGAGGGCACTAGGAGCCCTGAGCCACGGCGTGGGCAACATCTGATGACCTGTCCTCATGGCCACGTGTGCACACCCACTCCCCAGTGCCGACCTCCATCCGTCCCCATCAGGGCAGTCCAGCCACATCCCACGGAGTCCAGGGGCATCCACTCTGCTGTGGACCCCGTGGCGGTCCCTGCAGGAAGGCTGGCCTCTCCTGAGCTCTGGGGTCTGGGCTGACCCTCCCTGGGTCCTGAGGCCTCCCAGCCACACAGGCCACAGCCTGAGCTCGGCCTTCACAGCACAGACCCAGGGCTGACGGCCCGCTGACCGGGAGGCGCCCCCAGCACCGCTCCTGCTCTGAGCTCGGCCTGCTGAAGGGAGGAGCCCCCAGCACCGCTCCTGCTCTGAGCTCGGCCTGCTGACCGGAGGAGCCCCCGCACTGCTCCTGCTCTGAGCTCGGCCTGCTGGCCGGGAGGCACCCCAGCACCGCTCCTGCTCTGAGCTCGGCCTGCTGAAGGGAGGAGCCCCCAGCACCGCTCCTGCTCTGAGCTCAGCCTGCTGACCGGAGGAGCCCCCGCACTGCTCCTGCTCTGAGCTCGGCCTGCTGGCCGGGAGGCACCCCCAGCACCGCTCCTGCTCTGAGCTCGGCCTGCTGAAGGGAGGAGCCCCCAGCACCGCTCCTGCTCTGAGTTCGGCCTGCTGACCGGAGGAGCCCCCCCGCACTGCTCCTGCTCTGAGCTCGGCCCGCTGACCGGAGGAGCCCCCGCACTGCTCCTGCTCTGAGCTCGGCCCACTGACCGGAGGAGCCCCCAGCACCGCTCCTGCTCTGAGCTCGGCCTGCTGACCGGAGGAGCCCCCGCACTGCTCCTGCTCTGAGCTCGGCCTGCTGACCGGAGGAGCCCCCCCCCCGCACTGCTCCTGCTCTGAGCTTGCTGGAGCCTCCACTGGGCCCCGAGGTCAGCCCCTGTGCCCAGCCCAGCTCCCGCCAAGCTGGCTTTGCCTCGTGCTTGCTGCCCTGCCAGGACGTCTAGGGAGCTGGGGCTGCTGGCTGCTCAGCTGGCCTGCCCCAGCCCACTATAGGGTTCCTCACTCCCTCCCGCAGTCCCCGGATTGGGGGTGTCATTGATCCACCAGGCAGGGGGCCGTCCATGCCGCCAGCGCATCCCCCATCGACCGCACTCACTCCCTCCCCTCGGCTAACGAGCCTAATTGGCAAGACGGGCACGTGCCTGCCTGTCTGGGATCCCCGGCCGCGGTGCCCACCCCCACCTGGCTGGCCTCAGGAGGGGGTCTCCTGGGTTCTGAATGGAGGTGGTCAGTGGGGTAGGCAACGAGGAGACGAGCATGCTATGGGGTCTGCAGAAACGTGGAGTGGAGGGGTGGACACAGGACTGGGGTGGAACGGAGGCCTCGGGGAACAGGTCATGAACCCCCACATCCGCCCTCCCCTAACTGCTGCTTCTGGGGGTCCAGAAGGGTTGGGTGAGTGTGTGAGGGGGCCAGGCTGTGAGAGGACCCTGAGCTGTCCTCCGGGTGGCTGCTGCTGTGGACACAGGCAGGCCAGGGCGGGCCAGGCCCGGGCCCTGACTGCTGCCATAGCAGGATCCTGCTGATCCAATGTCTGCAGCCCAGGGCCTCAATGCCACGGAGCGGTGAGGGCAGGGCCCCCTGGGCACCACATGACCATCCAGCCTTCCACCCTGTTCCCTGCCGCCCCGTCCATGCTCTCAGGGTTTCCTCAGCAGCCCTGACCCAAGAGACTGGCCTTTGTATGTAACAGAGAGGGGAGGCCCTGCCTGGGCACTGGCCAGGCTGCCCTCGGCTGGGGCCTGTTCCCCAGCACCGCTGAGGGTGGACGTTGGCAAGCTTCTCCTGGGCCCTGGGGGACGGCGTGCCCGCCCATCCTGCCACAGTCTTCTCAGGAAGCGAGGGCCAGAGGCCAGGTCGGTGCTGGCCAGGACAGGTGTGTGGCGGGCCGGCCCACTCGCGGCCAGCGGCACCGGCGGCCCATCCATCAGCCGCTAATCCCCGGCCGCCCGGCGGCCTCTCGCGGGGAGTGATGGATGGGCCGGCAGTGCCGCCGACTGCTGCGGAATCACTCAGCGGCCAGACAAGCCCCTAAATCTGGCGCGGGGCGTGCTGGAAGGGGCCGCGTCTGTTTTCACAGCCCACCTCCGCTACGATAAATATTGGCCGCGCGCGGTCACGGCGGCGGCCGCACAATCGGCCTCTGTGGCCCCGGCCTGTGCGGATTTAATTAGCTCCTGGCGTTCCCCGGCCGGCCGCGCTCGCCCGTGGACGGAAGCCCCTGTTTTCTTAAACTCCCGGCCCCCCATAAATATCAGCCGCACACAGCTGGGCCCGAACAGAAGCTTTTTGTCTGCCTCGCGGCGGGGCCAGGCCAGAGCCAGGCTGGGGGGCTGGGGGCTGCACACCGAGGGGGTGAGGTGGGGTCCTGGCCAGGGCTGAGTCCTGGGCAGTAACACCCACCCCAGAGTCACGATCCCCAAGGGGCCAGAGAGGAAGGGGCCAGCCGGGAGCCGCGTCCCCCGCCTCCTGCCGGGCCCTAGGCACACCCCCACACCAGGTCAGCGAAAACCTGGGGCAGGGTGGTGGCCCAGGACAAGCCTGGCTGCGGATTCTGAGGCCGGATCTCAGGATGAGGACGAGGGGCAGGCCAAATGAAGCGGCGAGAGGGCATGGCAGCAGCAAGATGGAGCAAGCCAGGCGGTGTTCCTGGAGGAGGCGGCTAGGGGTGTGTCTGCTGGGGCCCCCTCAGAGGCCTTGCAGTGTGGACCCTGGACAGGAGGCCCAGTCTTAGAGAGACTGGCCAAGACCTCCTCCAGGTCTGGGCGGGTCCTGCATTCTCCAGGCTCAGTGGCATAACTCCTGGACAGAGGGGGACGCGACATGGGGCAGCCCTAGAGCTGCCCCCCGGGGCACGGGGCCCTCACACCTTCCCTTCTAACTCAGCTCACCCTCTGTGGTCCAGCCAGGGTCACCTCGTCCCTGACTGACACACCAGATCTGTCCCCTTCACCATATACTGCAGCCTGCGAGAGCCTGGGGTGTCATTGCCCAGGACAAGGCCATGCCTCTACGCCCAGGCCGTCAGGGGAGCTTGGAGCACGTGGTCCGGGCAGGGGGCTGCGTAAGTGGTATGACAGGAAGCTCTCGGGAGGTGCTCCTCGTGCTGCCCAGAGGGGCACAGGTTAGCGCGGCACAAAGCCAGGAGCGACGAACACAAAAGGGCCAATGAGGGAGCATGGGCTCCGCTGCACTCCGGAACCTCACGTGCCAACCTTCACTACACACACTGCGTGAGCACAGGTACACCACACAGGAGTGCACACAGACGACGGGCACTGCTGGGCTCTGCACACACACAGTCACACACACACGGGCATGCTGGGCTCTGCATACACATAGTCACACACACACACGGGCACTGCTGGGTTCTGCACACACAGACACACAGTCACACACGGGCACTGCTGGGCTCTGCACACACATACAGACACACACGGGCACTGCTGGGCTCTGCACACACACAGTCACACACACACGGGCATGCTGGACTCTGCACACACACACAGACACACACACGGGCACTGCTGGGCTCTGCATACACACACAGACACACACACGGGCACTGCTGGGCTCTGCACACACACACAGTCACACACACACGGGCATGCTGGGCTCTGCACACACACACAGACACACACACGGGCACTGCTGGGCTCTGCATACACACACAGACACACACACGGGCACTGCTGGGCTCTGCACACACACAGACACACACGGGCACTGCTGGGCTCTGCACACACACACAGTCACACACACACGGGCATGCTGGGCTCTGCACACACACACAGAAACACACACACAGTCACACACACACAGAGACACACACAAGAGTGTCAAAGGAGATTCATTATGCCTACCCGACCTGCACCCAGCCTGTTCCCCAGGAAGCACAGCTTTTCGCTGGCCATGGGCAGGGTTGTCAGCAAGGAGCCCCCCTCCATTGTGGAAGCCCCTTCTTGGGCCAAGTCCTCAGCTGAGTGACACGAACTCCTGTCTGTAATGTTTGTGCACATGGTACTGGACAGCCCCGTGCCCACCCAGGTACTGGTCACAATCTCCTTGGGAACCCTGCATGTGGACCTGAGGGTGGGCCGGGTGGGGTTGGCCAAGACGTACACACTGCACAAAGCATGGCCCGTGAGGGAAAGAATCAGGCTGCGGGCAAGGAGGGGGCAGTTGCCATCCTGGGCCCGCAGGCGAGGTGCTCCCGAACAGGAGGCTGGCCGGGATGCCCAGGAGAACGCCCACCTGTCCTTGCCTCCCTTCCCGGCAGGACTGGGGTGGGGGGGTCACCTGGATTGTCCCCGACCCGCAGCAGAGCCCTAGACAGGAGTCACCAGCAGGTGCGAGTCAGGGACCAGGACGACATGGTCAGCAAACACAGCAAGCCAGGAAGGCTTCCTGGAGCCAAGGCTGTGGACGGGGACATGGCGGGCTGGACGCAGACCGGAGGAGGCCAGCACAGGCCCTCTGCCCATGTGCAGCTGGTCTGACCCAGCAGGCAGCCGCGACCCTGTCATGTGCATGTATGCGTGTGTGTGCGCACGTATGTGGGTGTGCACGTGTGTACGGGTTGTAGGGGAGACTCTGACAGCCAATATTCCACAGGCACCCAGGCCGGCTCCCGCTCCACCCGCTCACTCCTGTTTATGAAGCGAGGGGTAAGTGTTTAATTAGTCGCCTAATTGCCTGGGTAATTGGGAGACGTAGTCAGCTCTCGGAGTAATCAGTCGGAACAGGCCTTGAAAATATCGGGCCCAATATTCATCAGCACTGCTCAATCGTTCAACAGTTACTGCGTGTGGCGCGGGACAAGGCCCAGCCAACAGCTGTGGGCCCTGCAGGGCTGGGCACCCCGCACAGGCTGGTGGACAGACAGACAGACAGGGGGTTCCCGGGACCACCCCAAGACTCCCTGGAGCACCTCCTCCACCATCCCTGCTCCTGTCAGCAGGAGGTCCCAAGGGAGGGGAAATTGGGGCCACAGCCCTTTGGGGTACACTCCACACATTCCTGCAAGGGATGGCCAGGACCATGCCCTCATGCCAACTGGGAAGGCTGAGGCCCAGGGTGGGGCCAGGCCTCTGCACTCAGTGCCAGACCCTGGACCCTCCTGGAATTGGCAGACCCCTCTGCTTCCTGCTCCAGCTTCCACCTTCCTGAAAGACCCCCTGGGGCTCCCTAGGAGCTGAACAACCCACAGGCACACCCCAAATATTCCCTTCTTCATTGGGGACACCAGACCCCAGGGACACCCCCAGGGCACTCTGCATAAGGGGACAGAATTGGGGGGTCCTCATGGAGAAGGCGGCCCAGGAAGCCGGCCTGGAGGTGGAGGTGTGGCGGGGGAGGTGGCAGGAGAGGGTGAGCCAGCCATGGCAAGACCCTGAAGGGGAGGGTGTGCAAGGAGGGTGCGCAGTAAGGGTGCCCAGCGCAGTGGGTGCGGACAGCAGGCCCTGGGCTGTGCTCTCGGCAGAATTCATCAGACGCCACCCACTGCTGCCACCTACCCCGTTTCCGCTGACCTCACCGCTGATTAATAATTCATTGCCTGTGGGAGGGAAGACCCGGCGCTTATTAACCTGCGCTGTCCGTCACTCCACCGGCAGCCATGAGGCCGCAGGCTGACGGCCAGCAGCAGCCCAGTCGCATCACCTTGGGCCTGCGCTGCAGGACCAACGGGTTCCCGGGTCCCGGACTGGCTGCTCTGGCCCAGGCCTTGGGGAGGACGGGGGCTGGAGGGTTGGAGGGGGACCCCTTGGGCTGGGGAGCTGCACCCAGTGCTGACCTGAGAGCAGCAGTGTTCCCGTGACCCCAGGATCTGAGGGCCCTGGGGGGACAGGCGGTGCTGCACTGGCCAGCAATCAGAGGGGCGGTCACGTGGGCAGCTGCATAACGGCAGTGGGCACTCCGCCCCACTTGGCTGCCAGGCCTGCAGGGTCCAGCGCACCGACTCCACACTGCCCCCCACCCCCGCCCAGGGCCAAGGTCACTGTTGCAGCAGACCTGGCACACACAGACCTCAGCAATGGGGGAAGGGGTCTGCCCTGGGGCTGCTGCGCTCCTGGGGTGCCCACTGGCCTGACACACGGGAGTTAGGGTTAGATGGCCTGCAGGTGGCCCTGGTGTGGTGAGGCCGGGCAGCCAGGGGAGAGGTTTGTCCATCCCTAGGGGATCGGCCCAGCAGTACGGGGGCTGCCCAGTGCCCTGGCTGTCAGCACCCCTCTCCCCCACATTGGCAGGCAGCAATGAGATTTTTAACTAATACAAAAAATGAAAACTCCCGTGAGTTTTATTAAGGAGGGATGCGGCTAGGTAATTACAAACCAGCTTAATTAAAACCCGCCTGCTTCAGAGAGCTCCTGCACACGGCCTGGGTGGGGAGGGGCCCACCCGCTCCGCGACTCAGTTTCCCCAGTCATGTGGGTGGGGGGTCCTGTGGCCCAGAGGGCTGTGGGGGCAGCTGCACCTACCCTCTGCAGCAGAAGGGCCGAGGTTTGCTGGGGGGGGGGGTGTCCCAGGAGCCCCCGAGTTGGGCCTTGTCCAGGGATAGGGCACCTTTGCCATGCAGTGAGATTGACCTCTTGGCCCCAGTGGGCCATGCATGGAGGCTGGGAAGTCCCCTCCGAGGCACACAGCTGGGATGGACACAAGCAGGGCCTGGATGACCGGAGCGGGCAGGGCTGGATAGGCACTAACCGGCATGCGGTGCCCTGGAGCACACCTCCCCCCAGGCCTGGATGGGGCACTGGCTGGAGCCACAGTGTCCCCCAGGGCCACAGGAGGTTGAGGCGCACAGCCCTCGCTGGCCTGGCCTCCCCTTCCACAGCCGTCACCACTCAGGGAGGCCCTTGGGAACCCAAGCCCACCCCGGCCCGTTCCGGCTGCTGCGCCTTCGGCTCATAAACCCCTGAGCTTTGATGGGGCTTCCTTCTGTCCTGGCCGGAAGACATGAGGCCCCTCCCGGCCCCCGGGCGCCCAGCTCCCACCACAGTGCCCATTAACCTCTGCACTCCCCGGAAGGGGAGCTGCGGAGCTGTGGTCCCACGGCCAGGGAGGCCAGCCTGGAGGACGCGTCCCACTGCCTCTCACCCTGCTGGCCCCTCCACCTGGGGCCTCCTCCCCCAGAGATGCCACCTGCAGTCCCAGCACCCCCACAACCTGTAACCCGCAATGGGACCCCATGGCCGGGCTCTCCTCTGCAGACTGTGTGGGGTCAGCAGCGTGGGCTTGGCAGGGGGCCGGCAGGGCTGGGGTCTCTGCCAGGCAGTGGGGTGCAGCTCCAGGGGAGGGAGGCAGAAGGGAGGAAAGGGTGCAGACACAGATGGGGGGACTTCTGAGCAGGCAGGAGGGAGATCTGGGTAAGGATCACCCCGGGGTACCCAGGCTCCTGAGGTGGACCCTGGCCCCAGCCCTGCCAGGGACCCCCAACATGAGTTGTCTGTCCCCTGTGGGATCCATCCCTGCCGGGGGGTCTGTGTGGGATCATCGCACTTCCTCCCTGGGGGCCAGGCGTGTCTTCCCAGCCAGCCTCACAAATAACTTCAAATTCCACCATTTTCCTTCTCTAATGGGTTCTCAGGAGACAGAACCAGGGCCCCGGTGACGAGTGCGGAGGGGAAGCCGCCCGCAGCGCCTGCCCGCCGCGCCTGAGCCAGGCCGGGATCCATTCTATCGACGGCGTCATTTGTGCGGTTTAGGGTTTCTGCTAAACCCTGTGCAGATGCACGCATCGCCCTGGTTATCTTGTAATTGTGCTAGGAAGCCAAGTTCCTGTAAAGGCAGCAGCCAGGGAGCTGGGCACCTGCATGGGTGTCCCCAGGAACCGTAGACGAGAGGCTGGGAACCCCTAGGGCTGGAAACAGCAGTGCGGTTTATGCCCCACAAAGCATAGGGTCACTCGAAGCACCCGAGTGCCCACCCCCATCCCATCGTACAGGCAAGAAAGCTGAGGCCCGGAAGCTGGGCAGGGGCTCCAGGGTCCCTCGAGCCTCACCCACCCCCTTTCAGGAGGCCACCCACAGGCCCAAGGCGAGCTGCTGGTGAGGCCCTGGGGTGCCCACCCACACTGGGGGGGTGGAGGAAGCCCTAGGGACAGTGAGTCGCCCTGCTGGTATCCTGGGGGCCCCAAAGGAGCTCCAGATTTGCCCCACACACAACATCTCCCTTGCTTCTGTGGCTCAGGTTTCAGAAGTTGGACGGCCCACCTGGCGGGGTCCTGGGCCCACAACAGCACCAGCGCGTGGCCATTGTCCCAGCCCGAGACCCATGGACCCACTCAGTAACCCACGTGAGAACCTTGCCGGGTGGCAGGGACCAGGGTCAGTGGGAGGTCATGATTTGATTACTGCACCGCCGGGCTCTTCCTCCTCTACCTGGAGCTGTGTTGACCCCTGACCACCACCCTCCTGCCCAGGACTGGCGTAGCCACCAGGTTTGATTAAATCTGCCGCTGTGTACCTGGCAGCACCTGCAGCCCCAGCCCTGAGCAGCAGGCAAAACCAAGTCCCTGGGCCCAACTCCACGACAAGTCGGTCATGTGGCGGGCTGACAGGCACAGCGCAAGAGGCTTGGCGACTGGCCGCACCTGTGACCCCGCCACCCCTGGGAACCCCCCCCCCACAGGCTCCTGGTCCTCTGCTCTGGTCTAGGTATGTGCCCACCACGGGCTGCACGTCACCTACAGACAGGACTGCCTCATGGTCTGGGCACTCGCAACAACTGCCAGCACCCCCACAGCCTGGCCTGGACGCTCCTCAGGGGCCACCAGCCTGCAGGCCAGGGACAGGAATGCCAGCCACAGGATCGGGCCTGAGGGAGCAGGAACAGTCAGCCCTGGAAGGCCCTGGGCAGGGCGCAGTGGGCAGGGGAACAGCCGGTGCAGAGGCCCGAGTGTGACCAGCTTGCGGCCAGCCCTGCGCGGCCACCCGGGCCAGACAGGGAACAGGTCCAGCCAGGCCAGGCTCCCACCCTAGCAGTCTGAGGCCCCTCCCCGCACCCTGGAGGGCCTGGGTCTGATCCCAGCTCCGGTGCCTGAGTCCAGCTTCCTGCCAACACAGGCCCAAAGAGGCAGCTGCAGGCACCTCAGGGCCCCATGTGGCACCAGGGAGAGGCAGAGAAAGACCCCAAGCCACAGCATGGGAGACCAGCAGGGTGCCCCCAAGATTCACAGCCGGCGCCATGGTCCTGGCCTCCATCTCAGGGCCAGCCCTGGTGTCTCTGTGACTGTGTCAGGAAGCTCAGTGATGCCTCTGTGACGAGTTCATTCCAGCCCCGTGTCAAGTCCAAACCGAGTTTTCTTATCATCATACTCCTCAAGAGCAGGAAGGGATGCTGACCCTGCTGGGTCACTGTCCAGGGCTGGGCCAGGCCCGAGCCAGGAGCTTCCCCCTGACCTGGCATGTGAGCTGCAGGGGCCCAAGCACCTGGTCTGCCCTCTGCTGTCTTCCCAGGTGCATCAGCGGGGGACTGAGCTGGAAGTGGAGCAGCCAGGACTCGAACCGGCACCCACTGCGTCAGGGGCACCTCAGGCAGCGACTTTGCCCACTGCACTCTGACTGCACAGGCCTCCAAGGCGATGACAGAGGGACCTCTGCTGCAGCCTCTCCTACTGGACTCGGGGCAGCGTCCCAGCGGCTCCTGACCAGCAGAGGCGTCACCCGGCCCCTGCAGCCCCTGGCTGGACCCTGGGGACACTGCAGCTTTCAGAAACAAGCAACCACTCCCATGGCAGCCCCGGCCACAACGTCCCTCACTCACAGCTGCCAGAAGTGACATGATCATAGCCACTGGCCACCAAGGTGTGCACCCCTCTGGAGGCCACGCCCAGCTGCACATGCCTGGGTGAGGCCTCAGAGTCCTGCCCTCGGCAGCACAGGTGTTGCGTCCTACCGGTGCCGTCTGAGACGATGTCCACAGGGGATGGCAGGTGACGTTGAGCCTAGCAGGTGAGCCCCAGCATGCAGTCCTTGGCTCCTGACTCCAGCTTGCCTGGGAAAGCCCATCCTGGGAAGGAACGACAATTAGGAACCATGTGCTGGGTTCCTGATGCCCACCAAGGGACCTGGGTGGTGTGCCCAGCTCCTGACACCCTCCACCAGGGGACCTGGGTGGTGTGCCCAGCTCCTGACGCCCACCTGGGTGGCATGTCCAGCTCCTGACACCCACCTGGGTGACATCCCCAGCTCCTGACGCCCACCTGGGTGGCATGTCCAGCTCCTGACACCCACCTGGGTGACATCCCCAGCTCCTGACGCCCACCTGGGTGACGTGCCCAGCTCCTGATCCCCACCTGGGCGACATCCCCAGCTCCTGACGCCCACCTGGGTGACGTGCCCAGCTCCTGATCCCCACCTGGGTGGCATGTCCAGCTCCTGACACCCTCCACCAGAGGACCTGGGTGATGTGCCCAGCTCCTGACGCCCACCTGGGTGACATCCCCAGCTCCTGATACCTTCCAGGAGACCTGGGTAGCATGCCCAGCTCCTGATACCTTCCAGGAGACCTGGGTAGCATGCCCAGCTCCTGACTTTCATTCTAGACCGGCCCTGACTCTGGTGGGCATTGGTAAATGAACCAGCACTTTCTCTACCACTCAAATAAACAAAAACTGCTGTGTATGAGAGCTACAGACACACAACAGTGAGTCGATAAAGTGATGGGTGTCACAGCTGGATGCACCCTAGGGTCCAAGCTCTCCCAAACCCCGGGGACTCTGGGGCCATGGGGATGGGGGGACAGGTGACTCCCCAGAAGGCCAAGGTAGAAGCAACCCTCGGGCACATCTCAGAAGGCTTATCTGGGGCGGCTGGGGCCCCAGAACCCCATAACAGCAAGAAGCCCAGGGCGGCAGGGGGCCCCATTTGTCAGGAATTCAATTAGGTGGGAGTCGTTATTAATTTTATAGGCTCTGCTGGCTGGGCGCGGCTGCCGGGGGTGGGAGCCGGCCGCCCTCCCCGCGCAGCCCGGGGTCAGCCGGCGGCGGCGCTGGCCGAGGTAGTAATGAGATGCCTCCAGGTGCAAATCAGGCTTTAATAGGTGTTACTGACGGGGCGCCCACGCGGCCCGCGGCCTCCCCGGCTCGCCCGGGTAGGTAATTAGAGTGTACGAACACTCGCTCCGACACTTCAATAAAGTGTCAGCCGGCACCGATTTGGTATTTAATAAAATAAAATTAAATATTTATGACATTTTTGGGGTGTGCTTTGTGTTTAAAACTCATTTGTCCTCTAACCCCCCTGCATACACCCCCTCCCTCAGTGGGTCCCAGGCTTGGAGGCTCAGCACGCCCCCTCTTTCACCCACCTCCCCGAGAGCACCGCATGGCAGGGGCCTGGCTTATTTGAGGACAGAGGGAGGGGCCCCCAGCCTCCCCAGGAAGCCTAAGGGGCCGCCAAGTCCACGGCTACAGCCCTGCCTGCCCACTGAGCTGCGACTTTCAGGGGACCCCCTCGCTCAGCTGGGGGAGGGGGATTGGAGGGGACTGTGGTGAGGAGGGAAGCCAGCCTCGAGGCGGGAAGTCAACAAGATGCAAACCCCCCCACAGGGATCCTGAGGGTCGTCACCATGCCACCCCAGCCGAGGGGTCATCTCACACCCCTGGGACGCATGGCGGGGCAGCTGGCCGCCCTGCGCTCTGCCCACCGGGGCCCGGGGACGGCGCAGTCCGCTGAGGCCCACAGAGGCCCCGGCTTTGGCAGCCCCCTCGGCCCCCTTGGCATCGCCCCCTCGGCCATCGCCCCCTCGGCCATCCCCTGCTCAGCCATCGCCCCCTCGGCCATCGCCCCCTCAGCCATCGCCCCCTCTGCCCCTTGGCATCGCCCCCTCGGCCATCGCCCCCTCGGCCATCGCCCCCTCAGCCATCCCCTGCTCAGCCATCGCCCCCTCAGCCGCCGCCCCCTTGGCATCGCCCCCTCAGCCATCGCCCCCTCGGCCATCGCCCCCTCGGCCATCGCCCCCTCGGCCGCCGCCCCCTCAGCCATCGCCCCCTCAGCCATCGCCCCCTCGGCCGCCGCCCAGCACCGACTCCCTCAGGGCCCGCGCGCTCGGCCGGGGACTTCCCGAAGCCCCGTTGCCTAGCAACCGCGCGCCGCAGCCCGGCAACCGCCATCTTGAGTGTGGCGGGGCGGCGAGTTTCCACTGCGTCAGCGCGGCTGCTCGGGGCCTCCGGAGGGACGGCGGGGCCTCCGGAGGGGCGGCGCGGCCACACGGGAGTCCGGCGGGCGCGCCTCCGGGGCCGCGGCCCGTGTGTGTGCGTGCCCGGGAAGGGGTGCGGCGGGCTCCGGGGCGGAGTCCTTGCGGGGAACGCGCCGCGCCCGCCCGACGCCCGGACCCCGGCGGCTGCCTGAAACCCGCGCACCAAAATTGGTTGCAAAGACCAATTAGCGCTTCATTAATAATCAATGCGCGCGCGGCCGAGCGGCTGGCCGGGAGCAAGTCTCCGCCGCCGAGGGGCCGGCTTGGGCCGGGGGCTCGCGGCTGCAGCACCGCCAGGAGGGTCCCCAGGCCCACCGGGCTCTCCCTCACCCCTGGATGCGCCCGCGTGCCGGCTGCCAGGTGCTGGCCGGGCCAGACCCAACGCCCACCGAGGGGAGGCGGGATGCAGCCACAGCGGGAGCAGGGACCACAGCCCCCAAAGGGCTTCCTCCGAGAACCAGCCCGCAGGTGCCCGGCCAGTGCCCACCCGTGCACACACCATGCCTGTTGTTGCTGGGGGGTGTTGCTCATGGCAGGTGGGGCTTCCTCCCTTCATAGGCCAGAACTGAGCGCGGGGTCTCCCCCCTGCTGCCCACCCTCCGCAGGGTCCCCACCGCACAGCCAGCTCTTTCCCAGTCAAGAGTCTGGGAAGGCTTCCTGAGGAGGATGAGCAGCGTCCACGACCTCCGTGCGCCCTGCCCTGCCCAGTGCAGGCCACGGGGAGCCCCACAAGAGGCTGCTCCAACTGGAAGAGGTCCTGGCTGGAGGGGGGCACAGGGACCCTCAGGGGCAGCCACAGGAGGGTCCGCGTGCAGGGGGTGGCGGCAGGAGAGGACCAGGTTTGGGAGACCAAGTGCCAGAGGCAAGCTCACTACTTGGTTCTGCAGTTTCAGGCAAGGGCGGAGGACGCGGCCTGCCTAGGGCACCTTGCCACCTTCTCGGTCTAGCCGGGAGGGGCCCCAGGGGCGGTCTCTGGTGTCGGGGGTCAGGCTAAAGGAGACGCAGGCCCAGGTGGAGCCTGGCCGTGGGCAGGACCGAGAGGGGTCGGGTGTCGGGAGAGCCCACCTGCAGGTGTAAGGAGACTCCAGACCGGGGCCTCCCAGCAGGGCTTGGGTTCCAGCCCTTGGCCGCCAGGCCCCGCCCCACCTCCCACGCGCCCTCCCACCTCACGGTGAGGTTGAATTTACAACGGACTCCTGACACATTTAAATCCATTTATGGCGAAATTACTTTTTGCTAATTACATCACTGTGCCGACTGTGTTGCATAATGAAATTAGCATGAGAGATATGAAAGAGAATATAAAATTATAAGAAATATCGAAACACCCCTTTGCTGTCGGTTTCCGTGAGACCCCGCCGCTTAGTCAGGGAGCGGGCGCACTGCGTGGGGCTGCAGCGTGCACGGTGTAATTCTGTAACGTCCTTTGTAGAAATTACACCAGTTATTGCGGCTCTGGGTTACTGGACTGCAGTTCAGGGCTCTCTGCGGAGCTCCTGGGGCCACAGCCAGAGCGCAGAATTCAAACCCGGGGCCTGCTGTGTGCCTGGAGCAAGCTTCTCTGCTTCTCTGAGCCTGTCCTCAGAAACGGCCAGTGCCTGGAGGCGGATACACATGTGTGCATTCGCCGGGGCAGGTGCAAAGGGGGCGCCCCCCAAGGAGGGAAAGGCTTGGCCATGGGGCTGTGCCCGGGGACAGTAGCCAGGGACTGGCAGCACGCTCCCCTCCCAAGTGGCTCTGGGGTCAGCCCCGCCTGACACTCTCCCAGTACCTCCAGGCCTGGTCAGTAGTGGCCGCCCGCCACTCCTGGGGCCTCAGGGGTCAGTCCGATTCAGTGTGTGGGGTATGGGAGAGTGGAGCCACAGTCGGCACTTCTGCCCAGTGTAGGGGGAGTGCCAACTGTAGGGCCATGTCCCTGTCCTGTGTGGGAACCCCACACACCCCATCCATGCCTGGGAGCCCACGGGCTCTGCAGGCACCACCCTGTCCTGTCTGCCCTTCTGACCAGGACACATGCTGAGTCACGTGGGGCCAGGCTGGCCACTGTGGTCAGCACCTCCTGAGGGGCTGCGCTGAGCAGTGCAGGGACACAGTCCAGGGGCTCCAAAGTCCTCAGTGTGACTCACCGCGGGCATGCCCCAGGAGAGGCCGCAGAAGGCCCCCGCGTGCCGTGCTCCCAGACAGTGAGGCGGGAATCCCCCACGTGCTGTGTCACACCCCAAGCTGTTATGAGTGTTCAAAGTCCCACAGGAGGTGGACACCCCAAATCTAGAAGGACCCCTGGCCCCTGCAACACCCCCAGCTCTGCTCTAAGGCCCTGGGAAGCCCTGTCCAGCCACACGGAGTGCCCATTGGCTCTAGCTGCTTCTGGGGGGCCAGCCCTTCAGGAACCCCCACTCTACTCCCCCTTGAAGGCTGGTCCTGGGCCTACCTCCCAGTTCATATTCACTAAGTTTAGGATTTGACCAGGCTGGACAAAGCAGCAGCACCCGCTGGCATACACGTGGGCCGGGTCTGGGGAGACACTCAGGCTGAGCCATGCCACAGCACACATGGGTATGCATGAGAAGCAAATGGGATTTGGGACAGGCTGGGCTAGGCTAACATACATGCAGAAACCAGGCTGCAGATGGGCCTGGTGAAGGTTATCCGGGATCCCCCCGACTAGGCCACAGCACCCACCAGTGTGTGTGAAGACCGGTCCTGTGGCAGGCTGGGCTGGGTTCATGTAAGAGATGGTACTAGCAGGGGAACTAACCAGTGACAGACTGAACCTGACCCTGCACTGGCTGCCGCACACAAGAGTCAAGTCTGAGGTCACCCCAAGGGACTCTGCAGCTAGACCCCTGGACTCAGATTCCAGCCGCCTTGGAAAGCCCCCGGACGTGCATGTGTCGGGCCTGGGCCTCCTCAGTTGCTGGTGCCTGTGCAGTGGACAGCATGCTCAGATGCACACGGGGCACGTGGCGGCTAGCTCATGTAGGCCAGCAGAGGACATCTGTGCCTCGTCAGAGGATGCAAAGTGGAACAGGTTGGACAACTCTCCCGGCCAAGCTTTGCAGCAGGTTCCTGGGTCTGTACTAACGTGGACTCGGTCAGCCAACAGACCTTGGAAAGATGTTCTCAACCTCGGTACAACAAAGCTGACAACATCTCAGAACTATCAAAACCACTCAAGTAACAACACCCTCGGAACACTCTTCTCCCATCGAGGTCCCTAGGTGTCATCAGATGACCATCCCCCATCCCTGGGTGCTGACGTAGGTGGACAGCAAGGAGCAGCCTCTCCCCCTCCTCCCCTGCAGATCCAGGAGGAAAAAAACGAACTGAAACATTGTCCCACCCATCTTCCTGCATACCTGACCTTCCCAACCCTAATCAGAGGCCCATATGGGTGCGCATCCTCAACTATGTAAAGAATATTAAAACATTTTTAAAAATTAAAAAAAAAAGTATGAGGTTCAGAGAACGAGACAGGCAGGCCAACAAAGGAGCTCCGTTGCGAGGCCCACAGTAGTCAAGCCCGGGTGGAGAAGGCAGAGGGGGGGCATGGCTGCTTGCCCGTGTGCGCATCAGCAGGGAGCTGAGCAGGGCTGGCATGGGCGGTGCAATGGGGGCTCGACTGCCCACCAGAGCCCAGTGCCAGCTCACCCTGCACAGCCAAAAGGCCCTCCCCCAGTGCTGGCCATCGCAGGGCAGTACCCCGCTCAGAGCCCTGGCTCTGTGGTGGCTGGAGTGTGGATACTGGGGGAGCTGTGCCTGGGACAGAGGTCCTGGGAGTCCCAGGGCACTGGCGCTAACACCCACCTGCAGAGCTAGCACGTCCAGCTCTCCTGCCCTTCCCTCTGACTAGGAAACTGGGGCAGGCACCACTGGATGAAATGGACCCTGCCCGGCAGGCTGGGGTGCATGCCCTTGGCTGTGCCGCAGAGTCCAGCTGGGCCAGGGGCCAAGCAGCCAGAGGGCAGCCCCAGCAGCGCCCACAACCTACACCTCAGCTGCAGGTCTCCTGGGAACCTACTCAGGGCCCCTGGGCTGAGGACAGCTACCCAGGGAGGGGTTCCTGGCCAAGACACTGCCCGGAAGAGCCGACGATTGCTGGGGTGCAGGGAGCAAGCCCCAGGAGCAGCTTGGCACCTGGTACATGGGGGACCTGTTGGCTAAGTGACCATGGCTGGCCCCAGCAGAGCCCCACCCCTCCCCAGGAAAGGGCTGAGTTGCAGGGGGGGTCCCACCTGGCTCTGTCAGCCCACTCAGCAGCGTGCAGGTTGTGTCCACACAGCAGCCCTGGTAGGCCCAGAACATGGGGGGCCTGTCCCCCAGTTGCCTCAGACCTGGGACCCCCCACTCTTCCCCCATTAAGGCCCTGGTCATGACTCAACCCTGAGCAAGCAGAGGGCCAAGGAGCTCCCTGACCCAGAATCCCCTGGACCCATTCCAGGGACAAGGTGGGAAGCCTGCCTCATCCAGGCTGGAGGGTCAGCCACCACATGCCTGCTCTTCCCCCTGCTCTTCCAGAACCTTCTGTGACCCCTTGAACCTGGGCAGACCTCAGCGCCTGCTGGGACCGGCAGCAAAGTCAACTTCCCAGGTGCCATGCTGCAGTCCCTGCCACGCACCCAGCCGTCCATCGGAGTCCAGCCCCGGGCCAAAAGGACCTTGCCATGTGTGGGCAGTGCCACGAGGGGCCCTCCAGGAAGGGGTCCTGGCTCAGCTCCAGGGTGACCCCAGGGTCGGGGCAGAGTACCTGTTGCACTTCACACATGGTGGGCACCTCAGATGTCTGGCCCTCTGACCCCAAGCTGAGGCTCCCGGTCTGCCCTTACGGCAATGGGCAGGTCCAGGAACGGGGCCCATCTGCACCCAGACACTCAATAGAATGAGGGGGGAGCCTCCATCCTGCCTGGAGGGGGGCCTGAGACATCTCTCTCAGAATCCGTGTGCTCTCCAAAGCCAGAAGGCAGAAAGTGGGGGCCAAGGAGGGTCCCCCAGCCTCACCACCCTCAGTGGGCCGCCCTCACGGGAGGGTGGGGCAGACAGAGCATGTGGCTGCAGGGGGGCCACGCTGCACGCCCCGTATGCCTGGCGTCTCCCTCTGGTTACGTGTGGGTGCCCTGACCAAGCCGGGCCCACCTCGCCCTGCGGCCCACTCTGGCAGAGGGAGAGAGAGCCGGGCGGGCGGCCCCAGGCACTCGCACCGGAGAGTCTGTTTGTTTTCATAACCAATTCAATATTTAAGAGCTGGCGAGCTGCGCGCAGGCTCGCGGGCTCCCCCTCCCTTTGTCTCGGCGCCCCGGCTGGGCTGCCGGTGGAAAATTCATTAGTGGGCTCAGCCCTGCCCTCCCGCTCCGCGTTCCCAGGCAGCTCCGCGCCGGATGTGTCAGCCTCTCCATTCTGATTATCTGGAGACGCCAATTTCAAAGAGACATCTTAATAGTGATGTCAACGAATTAATTAGATGTGTTAATGAGCTAAAAGCAACCCAAATTAAATTAATGCAGTAATAAGCGCAGACAGCAAAATTAGCTCCAATTTCTCTAAATGATTCTGAACTGTACACAACAGCTCATCTCGATAGAACATTAGCAGCCCCAAAGCTAATCAGGAACCCGGTGCAATTAACTGCTTAATTACAAACAGGCGTGTGCGCGCACGCATGCACGCACACACACACACACACACTCACACGCGTGCACTCACGCGGCGGCGACACCCAGGCCGGGCCTGGCCGGCTGCAGGCGCCAAGCCCCCAGAGGTGAGCAGGGCTCACTGTCTTCCCCCTTCTCCCACCGACAGTGGAGTGCGGTGCAGCCAGGAAGTGTCTGGATACGAGGTCTGGGACTTGGTGAGGGCCCCAGCCTCCAACCCACGGAGGAGGCCCACGAGTGGGAGGAGGGCACGGAGTGGGCGCGGAGCGGGCGCGGTGTTTATTGCTTGCATCAGACTGGAGTGGGGAGGAAGCAGCTAATTGTCCGGCCCGGCTGATTTCCCACTGGGCAGGCAGCGCTGCTAACAGCGCACAGGTATCTGATTAGCTGCAATTGCAGCTGGAGATAGGAGGGGTGCTGGCAGAGGGGAGGGGCGGGGAGGGGCGGGGAGGGGGTGTCACCTGAGGCGGGAGAGCAGGGGCCTGTACAGACAGGGCAAGGGGTGACTGGCTGGAGCCTTCCCTGCTCTGGTGGGTGGGTTGGTGCTCACGGGCTGAAGGACCCCCAGACCCCGGGAGCAGCCGCTGCCTCGGCTCATTGCTAACCCGCACAGCAGAGGAGCAGGGCTGCTGGACAGCATTCACCGGGCAGGCAGGGGACAGCGTGGAGCGGGCCACCGGCCATCCCCTCTGCACTTCTGCCCGCATCACCTGCGTGTCCTTCAACTGACTCTGGGGGGACCTCCCCATCCTTGACTTTTCCCACGAAGCCACTGGTCACGGGGACCCTGCCCATACTGGCCACCCCCAGGACACTGCGAGATGATCCCAACCACGGTGCCTGCCCGGAGACACAGCCGCTCAGGGCCACCACACCTGCTATCAGTGGGATGTGCAGGGCTGCACCGGACAGGCAGCTGTGGGACCGGGGTGGCTGGAGAGGTCCCCGGGGACCTGGGACTACACTGCTGGCCAAGCTCTCCACATTCCGCTCACCCCGTCCTCTGCGCGAGGGCCAGTGCTGGATCTGTGAGACGGGAACACACCGTTCCGCCTCCCTGCCTCTCTCCAGAGGATGGGTTGATTGTCTGAAAAGGCAGCTACAGGAGATCTTGTGTTGCTGGCTCACCCCCCAGGGCAGCAATGGCCGGAGCTGGGCAGGGGGAAAGTAGGGGCCCCCTGGGACCCACACACTCGGCTCATCCTGCAGCAAGCCCCTGGATGCATTAGCAGGGAGCTGGACAGGAAGCGGAGCCACTGGGACACAAGCTGGTTCCCACATGGATGAGTGTTGCCAGTAGCAGCTTAAGCTGCCATGCCACAGCCCAGCCCCGAGCAGCACTCTTAACGAGCTGTGGGCCCTGTGTCTGCTCACCAAGGCCACCGGGGCGCTAGGGCTCGGGCCTCCTGGCTCCATGTCACCGTTTCCCGGCCAGGGAGAGCGAGTGCCCCGCCTCTAGCGCTGCCCAGGATCTGACCTCCCTGGAGGCCCAGGCTTGTTTTGCTCCACAAGGGCTCCCCAGAGTTTCCCGTCCCCCAGAGGCCTAGGGGCGGGCTGGCAGGTGGGAGGGCGCCACCCCACCTGGCCCCGTTCCTCCAGTGGAGTGGAGGATGGCATGGCCACCTGAGTCCTCCCCAGACCTCCAGCACCGACCCAGTGGGCAGGGGCTCCCAGGCACAGAGTGGGGTGGGGGCGCCCTGTCACTCACAGCAGGTGCACCACAGGGCTCACCTGGCCACGCCCATGGGCAGGGCGGGAGGGGCCCTGCTGCCAGTCAGCCTGCCCTGGAGGCCACCTGGGCTCTGCAGCCCACGCCAATTAGAAACTCGCATCACATGCATTTAATTTGTCCCTGGGGCCAGGAAGGGGAGTCAGGCGGTTACCACTCTCATTGTTTTGGCCGGGAACTTGGACACCCACTGCAGGAGTCACTCGTGACTTGGATACGTGGAAAGCGGCCTCCTTCTCCCGCAGCGGACAGCTGGGTGGTGAGGGGCACGTGGGGCCTGGCGGAGATGGGGCTGCAGCCCCTGCAGCACCATGCTGGCCATGTCCCTGGAAGAGTCACTGTGTGCTCACAGCCTCGAGGGCTGGCGTCCCCAGCAAGCCCTAAGAGTCCATGCAGACGGGCACCCAGGATGCCTGGAGTTTGCCAACAAAAGCCACGGCAGGGCGGTGTTGTGCTCCATCTGCTTAGCTGCCACCCGCAGCAGGGGCGCCAGTTCAGGTCCCGGCAGCCCCGCTTCCCATCCAGCTCCCTGCCTGGCCCTGGGAAGGCAGTGGCAGAGAGTCCGCAGCCTTGGGACCCTGCACCTGCATGGGAGACCCGGAAGAAGCTCGTGGCTCCGGCCTGGCCCAGCCCTGGCTGTTCTGGCCATTTAAGGAGTGAAACAGCAGATGGAGGGTCCGATCCCCTCAGCTCTGCACTTTCTATAAATAAAATGAATATTTGAGAGCTCACGTGTGGTAGGAGGCAGGCGTGGCCGGCCACACACGGCCCTGTGGAGCATGTGGGCCAGGGCACCCAGGGTTGCCTGGTGGAGCTGGTGGCAGGCTATGCTTGTACGGCTGCCTCTGGCGCCAGGCACCCATCCAGCGGGGCATGCAGGCAGGGCAGCAGAGGGACCTGCTGGGTCCCCAGCAGTCGGTCAGCCCAGCACTGGAGTGCAGACATCAGAGCCCACACATGGCAACAAACAGGCGCCCACGGCTGGCAGGACCACGTGCAGACCCTGGCCCCGGGTCAGGGTTGAGGAAGACAGCGTGGGAAAGATCCCCAAGGCCCACAAAGGACAGCCACTGGCCCAGGCCGCACCGGGGATGGGGTAGGGCCTGGCTCCGAGGAAGACAGGCGGAAGGCAGGGCTGGGTGTGGGTGGGCTCCAGGCTGCCAGGGACCTGCCCATGCCCACCAGGCCTTACTTCTCCTGTCTGTCAGGTGTGGGGCCAGCCAGGGTGGCAGTGCTCCAGGCCCGTGTGGCCGCCGTGGCCACTCACAGCAGAGGGCGCAGGCGGCTTGTGTTCCCGGGGCGACAACAATGCAACATTGTCAGGACTTTGAGCTCAGCCCTCGACGTGTCCCAGACCCCGGGCTGGGAGCCAGTCACCAAGGGGCCGCAGGACCCTGCCTGGGCAAGCCCCGTGCCCAGCAGCTCAGCCTCATACCCCAGGCCCCCGCTCTCTGCAGGCGTCCCCTCTGCTCCTGAGGAGCCTGCCCTGACGTGGCAAAGACCCCCGCCAGCCACAGGGGCCAGGAGTCAGTCTCTCATGCCTTACCTGGACCTCCCGTTCTCTGAGAAAACTCAAGTGTGCGCCTGGACTGGGCCTGGACCAGGCCGGAGCCAGGAACTGCAGCCAGGCCTCCCAGCACTGCTGCCCCCTGGGTCAGCGTTGGGGAGACCACGTCGGCAGTCAGACACGGGCACGGCTCCGAGGCACTAGGCAGGGGACCCCTGCCCTAACCATGAGGCCCAGTGCCCGCCCCACGTGGACAGTCTGTCCTTCAGGGTGGCACCTGTCCGAGCGTTCAGTCATGCCACGGGACAGGTGCCTCCTGACAGCGTGCCATCATGGTCCGATGCCTCAGGCGGCCCCCCAGAATCCCTCCCCTGCCACCCCAGATCTGCCTGCAGCTGTGGCGGCTGGGGCCAGCACGTTGCAAGGTAACAAGCTGTCACAGACGCGACCTCCCCGTGCCCAGAATGTTCTCTGATCTGTGTAAACGGCAATTGATGCCGCACGGCTCGGTATTAATATCTTTTGTTTGTGTGTCGGGGCTGCAGAGATTCTAATTAAGGAGTGTTCCCGGCGTAGCCGGGTGTCGGAACAATTCCGCCAAGCAGACAATGCGGGCTGCTGACCGCATGCATGCCAGGCCTGCCAGGGCTTAGGTGGGGGCGCCCCGTGCCAGGGCAGGGTGTGGGCCCCTGCCTGGAAGTGGGCTGGGCTGCCCCAAGCCGTCTGCCCTGGCCTGCGAGGCTGTGCTGGCCCCGTCAGCCGCACTGTCCCCAGGGGTTGTGCCTGGCCCACAGCTGCCACCTGGGACACATGGGAAAATTGCAGCCCTGAATGGACAGCCACTTGCCTGGACACACGGGTGGTGTGTGCCTCCTGCAGACCACGCCCTGGGGTTCCTGGAGAAACCCAGAGGCCAAGGTCTGGTGTCCTTCAGGCAGGCCCCACATTCTGGTGACCCGGGGCAGCTATCTGGGCAATACGCAAGCACCATGGAGCACATAATAGGGGTGTAGGGGCTGGGGACTGTGGGCAACCCTCCCCAGAGCCCCTCTGTGCCCAGTCTGTGAGTGGAGCGGTAGGTGGACTCGACCATACAGAATTCCCTGAAGACTTGGGAAAACTAGCGGTCAGGTCTGGGTGGTACCAGAACCCTTGCTGGAGTCTCGGAGGGGCAGAGTGCAGCTGGTTAGGGTTAGCGTTAGTTTTAGGGGTTGGTATTAGGGTTAGGGTTAGCGGGCTGCTGCAGGCTCACCCAGCACCTCCCCACCTACCCCAAGCTTAGCAACGGCGCAGCGCCACCTGCCGTCCGCTGCGGGTCCAGGCCGGGCCCGCGGCCCCGCCCACCCGCGCTTACCCCCGTTGAGGCCCCGCCCACCCGCGGTTACACCCAGTTGAAGCCCCGCCCACTCACCCAGGAACCTGGCCCGCAGCGCCTGGTATCCCCGTGTCCCCCGTGTTCCCACGCGTGTCCCCGTGTCCCCCTTCCCCATGTCCCCTGTGTCCCCGTGTCCCTTTTTCCTGAGTCCCCAGTGTCCCCCTTGTCCCCTTGTCCCCATGTTCCTGTGTCCCCTGTATTCCTATGTTCCTGTGTCCACATGTCCCCATGTCCCCATGTCCCCATGTCCCCGTGTCCACATGTTCAGGCCCTGGCCTGCGGGGCCAGGAGTGCGGGGAAAGTACAGCTGCTGTCACGGGCCCTGCGCCCATTGTACAGGTGGGAAAAGCGAGACCAGGGAAGAAGGCAGGTGACCACGTCGGTTCCTGGGGCCTCGGCCCAGCCTGGGCGCCACCTCCCTCCTTCCTGTGTGAGCTCTCATGGAGGAGTCCCTGAGAGGACCTGGCAGGACCCGAACTGGCCAGGAGGCCGTCAGGGGACAGGGAAACACTCCTTCAGGGTCCCGCCGCGGTTACCATGCTGCAGGCACCAGGGGCTCAGGAGGCCTGTGGGGTCTCTACCAGCGTCCCGCCCCTCCTCCGCCTCACTGCCAGGGACAGATGGCGCCGCCCTGTGCCAGCCCAGCAGGGGCCGGCCGACGAGCTGGGCAGGAGGCTGTGCCAAGTGCAGCAATGCCGAGCCCCGGGCCCAGCTGCACCTGCTGGGGGGTGGGATCGCCAGGGCCTCGGGGTGAAAGGGGCTGGGAGGAACAGCCAGGTCCCAGGCCCCTCTGCGCTTTTGCCCGGCCCCCAGCTCCCCGCTTCCAGGGCTAGGACCCCCTTTCCCTCCCCCGGTGGAGGGGTGCTGGGGCACCTGCACAGAGCACCCTGCTCCACAGGCACCCCACCCTGACCCCTGCAGGGTCACCCAGGGCAGCAAGCCCTTACCAACTGACCCTTCCCCAAGCAGTCATCACTCAACACTGTGACAGCCCTCCTCAGACTGGGCCCCTCGGCTGGCTACTCCCACACTCCCACTGGGCCCGGCTCCCACTGCCCACCGGCTTCAACCCGCCCAGGGCGTCAGCTGGGCTGTCAGTACACTCCGGGGGTGGGACAGGCAGGCGGACACATGGACATAAGTGTGATGGTGGCCAGACGGAGGGGTGGACATGGAGATGAGACAGGCAGACGGGCAATCATGTGGGTGATGGACAAGACAAATGGGTGGATGTGTGGGTGATGGGTGGCCGGGCAGAGGGGTGGACATGGGGTGGTGGCCAGGTGAACATGGGGTGGTGACCAAGCGGACATGAGGTGGTGGCCAGGTGGACATGGGGTGGTGGCCAGGCAGACATGTGGTGGTAGCCAGGTGGATATGCGGTGGTGGCCAGGCAGACACTCGGGTGGTGTCCAGGTGGACATGTGGTGGTGGCCAGGTGGACATGCGGTGGTGGCCAGGAGGATATGGGGTGGTAGCCAGGTGGACATGCGGTGGTGGCCAGGAGGACGTGGGGTGGTGTCCAGGTGGACATGTGGTGGTGGCCAGGTGGACATGGGGTGGTGGCCAGGCAGACATGCGGTGGTGGCCAGGTGGACATGCGGTGGTGGCCAGGCAGACATGTGGTGGTAGCCAGGTGGATATGCGGTGGTGGCCAGGCAGACACTCGGGTGGTGGCCAGGTGGACATGTGGTGGTGGCCAGGTGGACATGCGGTGGTGGCCAGGAGGATATGGGGTGGTAGCCAGGTGGACATGCGGTGGTGGCCAGGAGGACATGGGGTGGTGTCCAGGTGGACATGTGGTGGTGGCCAGGTGGACATGGGGTGGTGGCCGGGCAGACACTGGGGTGGTAGGCAGACCTCCTGCTGCTCCTCGCACCAGCCCCCTACCTCGGGGACCCGGCTGCACTCTAACTCAGGAGCTCCTATCACCAGCCAGCTCTGGCATGGCATAGGGCAGGTGGCCAGGCAGACACTGGGAGGTGGCCAGGTGAACCTGGGGCAGGTGGCCAGGGCTGTGCCTTGCCCTGGGCAGCGTGGAAGTTTATAATTAAACACGCCACATCACAGCTGGCCCAGCAGGGTGCTGATGAATTAATTAGGAGGCGCCAGCCCCTCGGTAGGCATCCCCACTGACTCGCAGAGGGGTGCCCCTGAGCCTTAGTGTGAGAAGCACTCCGGGGGACCCAGTCCCTGCTGCCCCAGCCCACACACAGGGGCTGCCATGGCACAGTGGGCTCCAGGGAGACCCCCAGGCACAGAAGGGACCCAGATGGATGGGGGGGCCGACACACGGAGTGGAGTCAGTGGCAGTGGCAGGCAGGGTCCAAGCGAGATGCTATCCACAGGGCAGAAGCCCAGGCGGGGTGCTGGCAGAGTCCCAGCTGCCCGTTCTAATCCCACCTCTGCCTGCACGCCGTGGGCGGCAGCCCTGACCCACACACGGGGGTCCCTGCACTCCTGCGGGGGACCCGGCCAGCACTCCTGGCCGCTGTGGCATCTGGGGAGTGACCCGTGGATGAACGCTCTCTGGCTCTCAAGTAAGTGAATAATCTAAATTACCAGCACGGAGCGGCTGTTTCCCACCTGAACACGGAACACCTGTCACCCCTGCCTGTCCCCCTCACCCCTGTCTGCCATCTGCCCATCACCCCTCACCCCTGTCCATCACCCCTGCCCGTCACCCCACCTGTCACCCCTGCCTGTCATCTGCCAATCACCCCCACCCCTGCCTGTCACCCCTCACCCCTGCCCGTCACCTGTCACCCCTGCCTGTCCCCCCACGCCCCTGTCTGTCATCTGCCTGTCACCTCTCACCCCTGCCCATCACCCCACCTGTCACCCCTGCCTGTGGTCTGCCCATCACCCCTCACCCCTGCCTGTCACCCCTGTGTTTCACCTGTCACTTCTGTCACCTCCTTCACCCTGCCTTTCCCAGGGTCCCTCTTGGGGTTCAGCCCATACGCTTAACCTGCCCACAGTGCACCCCGACCTCACCAGGAAATTGGCCAATACCAGATGTCTGCATTCTGCGTCCCTCGCCTATGACGTCATGTGCAGCCAATCCTGACGTCTGTGCTGTTTCCCCTCCCCTCTGATGTCATCAGAGCCCAGCCAATCCCAGAAATCTGTACTCTGCGTCCCTCACCTATGACATCACCCAAAGCCGACCAATCCTTAGGTGCCAAGGCACTGCCCTTCCCCTACTTCGATGTCATGTACTCATGACGCCAAGGGCCTGTCCTGCAGGGGCGTGAGCTGCTCGCGCCCTCTGGGGACATCAGGGTGTGGGGCTGACTCCCTGGAACCCCTCAGTGCCCACAGCCAGATGGGAACGAGGGGGCCTGGCCCCAGGCACGTCCAGGCAACCTCCAGGTGGGCACATCTAGGCCGGTTTGTCCAGGTAGGCATGTCCAAGTGGGCACGTCCAGGCAGGCACATCCAGGCACAGGCCCATCCAGGTGGGCACGTCCAGGCAGGCACGTCCAGGCGGGCACGTCCAGGCACAGGCCCATCCAGGTGGGCACGTCCAGGCATGCACGTCCAGGCGGGCACGTCCAGGTGGGCACGTCCAGGCATGCATGTCCAGGCGGGCATGTCCAGGCCTGGGCATGTCCAGGCGGGCACATCCAGGTCTGGGCATGTCCGGGTGTGTACATCCAGGCCTGGGCATGTCCAGGTGGGCACGCCCACGTGGGCACACCCAGTCAGATTTGTCCAGGTGGGCACGCCCACACACCTGCCTTAGAGCGAGAACTGGGCCACAGCCTGTCAGCCACACCGCCCTTCCCAGGGGACCACCTCCCCAGGGACCCCTGCCTGCACCCCTGGGCGTGGCCGGGCCCTGCCTGGGCACCCCAGGAAGGACGATTTACCTTTCGGAGTTGGTGCGAGATATTCATTAAGATAAATCTACCTCAATTTTGAGATTCTCTTATCGTGTAATTTATCAAAATTATGTTAATTATTTCTGTAGGGCAGTGCAATGATTACCTCTTTTGTGTCCGATTTGTATTAATATTCATAATTTAATAATTCAGCAGCCTGGCCATCTGGTGCGGGAGCCAGGCCAGCCCTCCCTGCCCCGGCCCATGGCTTCCCCAGAGCCAGCCTCCCCCAGCCCCGGCCCAGGCACAGGTAGGCGCAGGAACGGGGCGCCCCCAGCTTGGCAGGTGAGCCGAGCTGAATTGACATTTTCCACACTTTGTGAGTTTTCCACTGTAATTTGACATAATTAATGCCTACATTACTGCTGATAATTTAGCTAGTTAATTAAACTCGGAGGAGATAATTAAGGACAGACTACTGCTTGGGTTGCTAATTGTTTTTGTCATTATTTCAGGGGCCGACAGCTGCCGGCTGAGTCATCCTGTTTTGTCAGCTGACGGGTCACGTGACTCGGGAAGGGCTCCCCGGGGACCCCCATCCCACATCCGGGGGTGGGAGGCACACAGCCGGTTACCTGGCTGCTGCCTGGAGCCTGGCCAGGCCCGTGCCGGCTGCTCCACCCGCTCCCAGTGCAGGAGTGACAGCCCCTGGCCCGGGGTCCCGAGAAGGTCAGGCTCCCCGCTGTCCTGGCAGTCAGCGGCCACAGGACTTCCCGGGCAGAATGAGGACCGCAGGTGGCCAAGCAGGTGGAGAGATGGCACGCTAGTGAGGCCCAGCCCCCTGTGGGGGAGGGACAGCCCAGCCCCTGGCCCTGAGTCCTGTGCCCATGAGCCAGGTGTGCCCATCCTGTGCCCTGTCCAGGGAGCCCCATGCTCCCCAAGGCCACCAGGCCAGCCCTGTGGGGCACAAGGCCCCGGGCCCGGGGCCCGGGTCAGAGGCCACCCGCTGGTGCCAGTTCGGGGATGCAGCCAGCCCTGGGGACTGTCCCCTGTCAGGACGATGTGACCCCACAGTGGGCCTGCACACAGCCTAGGAGGAATAAAGCACTACTTGACAGAGAGGGAACCCCACCCCCACCTGGGGCACCTGCCTTGACTTCCAGAACATTCCAGCCCAAGAGATTTCAATTCTTCCCAGCAAGGAGGCCCTGGCTGACCAAGTCCAGGACCGGCGGACCCCAGCAGGATGGCGACAGGCCCCAGGAGGCTTCCCTGCACCTGCCGTATCAATTGCATGGTCCTCATGGCTGCATACTGGCTGCTGTCACCCTGTGTGTCCCACGTCCCACAGCATCTGACAGTGGTCACAGCTCTTGCCTGCCAAGCCCTCCACATCCTGATCTCCACCTGGGACCCCCAAGCCCCCCTCCTGGACCTGCATTCCACCCGCAGGTGTCAGGAACGTGGGCATCAGACAGAGCTACCGACTGCCCCAACTTCCTGCCCACTGCTCAGTCAGACCCTCTCCCTGAAAGTCAGCTCCTGCAATCGAGATGGACCGCCTGCCACACCCCTGCACAGAGCTCTGACCCCAACAACATGCAGCCCCTTTCCACAAACCACCAAGAGTGGAAACAACCCACGGGGAAACATCGCAAAGTTTAAGCCACTGGCTGCATTTTACACCACTGCAGAGCCACCATTTCCACTGTGTAATCTGGTGAAAGAAAGGTGACCAAAGGCCTTGGCCTTCAACCCAACCCTAAACTACTCTGTCCAGTGTTGGCCGTGGCCACCAAGGACTGCGTGTGACCGCCCGTGTCAGCCATGGCCACCGAGGGCCGCATGTGACTTCCCACATTGGCCATGGTCACCGAGAGCCACGTGTGACTTCCCACATTGGCCATGGTCACCGAGAGCCACATGTGACTTCCCACATTGGCCATGGCTACCGAGAGCCACGTGTGACCTCCTGCATCAGCCGTGGCCACCAAGGGCCACGTGTGACCTGTGTTGGGTGCTGAATGGGACACATTCATGTCACTCTCACAGCACACCTGGGAGACCTGGCCCTGGGTGCACAGGCACCCAGAGAGGCTCCTGCCTAGAGCCCACGCCTGGAGGCACCCAAGACCTAAAGCCCCACACGGGCGGGCCTGGTGGAGGTTCCAGGCACCAGAGGCCACGCACAGGTAGGTATCTGCAGGTGGCAAAACCAAACATTTACATGGGCTGCTCCGAGAGCAGGTCGGGGCTGCTGGAAGGGAGGGCAGTGGCCAGGCCCCGGGCCCTGGCACAGGTGGACACGCAGAGCCCCATCCCCACCCCTGCCTGGAGTCTGGACAGGGACCTTGACCAGAGCTGTGCATGGTTGCCAGCTGCACCCTCAGCGACGACCCCCGCCCCAGGGGCAGGGCTCGGAGGCAATGGCTCCCCCACTCTGGGAGCTGTTGGGGCTCAGAATCCACCATGATGGTCCCTCAGTGCAGGACCTGAGTGTGGACACAGGGACACACTCCCCCAGGACCTGAGTGTGGACACGGGGTACGTGGAAAAAGGCACCACATTGCTCTGGACCACCCCAACTCATGAGGGGCTGCCTTGCCTGTGCACCTGCCGGGCACTGGACCTCCCCTTCCTGCCAGGCCCTGCAAGAGCTGGGCAGAGGGAGGCCAGCTGCCCTGGCTGCAGGCTCAGTGTCCACATCCAGGGAATGGAGCACGTCTAAGTCGCCCCATCGCCAAGTGGCACTCCACCTCCCCCTGCTGGCCACGTGGCCACACTGCATGCGTGCCAGGAGTGTGTGTGGCCAGGAGTGTGTGTGTGGCCAGAAAGCAGTGTGTGTGACTGGGAGGGAGTGTGGCGGGAGGGAGTGAGGCGGGAGGGAGTGTGGCTGGGAGGGAGTATGAGAGAGAGTGTGGCGGGAGGGAGTGAGGTGGGAGGGAGTGTGGCTGGGAGGGAGTATGAGAGAGAGTGTGGCGGGAGGGAGTGAGGTGGGAGGGAGTGTGGCTGGGAGGGAGTATGAGAGGGAGTGTGGCGGGAGGGAGTGTGAGAGGGAGTGAGGCGGGAGGGAGTGTGGCGGGAGGGAGTGAGGCGGGAGGGAGTGAGGCGGGAGGGAGTGTGGCTGGGAGGGAGTGTGGCGGGAGGGAGTGTGAGAGGGAGTGTGGCGGGAGGGAGTGAGGCGGGAGGGAGTGAGGGGGAGGGAGTGTGGCGGGAGGGAGTGAGGCGGGAGGGAGTGAGGGGGAGGGAGTGTGGCGGGAGGGAGTGAGGCGGGAGGGAGTGAGGGGGAGGGAGTGAGGGGGAGGGAGTGTGGCGGGAGGGAGTGAGGCGGGAGGGAGTGAGGCGGGAGGGAGTGTGGCGGGAGGGAGTGAGGCGGGAGGGAGTGAGGGGGAGGGAGTGAGGCGGGAGGGAGTGTGGCGGGAGGGAGTGTGGCGGGAGGGAGTGAGGCGGGAGGGAGTGTGGCGGGAGGGAGTGTGGCGGGAGGGAGTGAGGGGGGAGGGAGTGTGGCGGGAGGGAGTGAGGGGGAGGGAGTGAGGCGGGAGGGAGTGAGGGGGAGGGAGTGTGGGGGAGGGAGTGTGGCTGGGAGGGAGTGTGGCGGGAGGGAGTGTGGCTGGGAAGGAGTGAGGTGGGAGGGAGTGTGGGGGAGGGAGTGAGGCGGGAGGGAGTGAGGGGGAGGGAGTGAGGCGGGAGGGAGTGAGGGGGAGGGAGTGTGGCTGGGAAGGAGTGAGGCGGGAGGGAGTGTGGCGGGAGGGAGTGAGGCGGGAGGGAGTGTGAGAGGGAGTGAGGTGGGAGGGAGTGTGGCTGGGAAGGAGTGAGGCGGGAGGGAGTGTGGCTGGGAGGGAGTGTGGCTGGGAGGGAGTGTGGCGGGAGGGAGTGAGGTGGGAGGGAGTGAGGTGGGAGGGAGTGTGGGGGAGGGAGTGTGGCTGGGAGGGAGTGAGGCGGGAGGGAGTGTGGCTGGGAGGGAGTGAGGTGGGAGGGAGTGTGGGGGAGGGAGTGAGGCGGGAGGGAGTGAGGGGGAGGGAGTGTGGCTGGGAAGGAGTGTGGCGGGAGGGAGTGAGGCGGGAGGGAGTGTGGCGGGAGGGAGTGTGGCGGGAGGGAGTGAGGCGGGAGGGAGTGTGGCGGGAGGGAGTGTGGCGGGAGGGAGTGAGGGGGGAGGGAGTGTGGCGGGAGGGAGTGAGGGGGAGGGAGTGTGGCGGGAGGGAGTGTGGCTGGGAGGGAGTGAGGCGGTAGGGAGTGAGGGGGAGGGAGTGAGGGGGAGGGAGTGTGGCGGGAGGGAGTGTGGCTGGGAGGGAGTGAGGCGGTAGGGAGTGAGGGGGAGGGAGTGTGAGAGGGAGTGTGGCGGGAGGGAGTGTGGCGGGAGGGAGTGAGGCGGGAGGGAGTGTGGCGGGAGGGAGTGAGGCGGGAGGGAGTGTGGCTGGGAGGGAGTGAGGCGGTAGGGAGTGAGGGGGAGGGAGTGTGGCGGGAGGGAGTGTGGCGGGAGGGAGTGAGGCGGGAGGGAGTGAGGGGGAGGGAGTGTGGCGGGAGGGAGTGTGGCGGGAGGGAGTGAGGCGGGAGGGAGTGAGGGGGAGGGAGTGTGGCGGGAGGGAGTGTGGCTGGGAGGGAGTGAGGCGGTAGGGAGTGAGGGGGAGGGAGTGTGGCTGGGAGGGAGTATGAGAGGGAGTGTGGCTGGGAGGGAGTGTGGCTAGAGGGAGTGTGAGAGGGAGTGAGGCGGGAGGGAGTGTGGCGGGAGGGAGTGTGAGAGGGAGTGTGGCGGGAGGGAGTGAGGGGGAGGGAGTGAGGGGGAGGGAGTGTGGCGGGAGGGAGTGTGGCTGGGAGGGAGTGAGGCGGTAGGGAGTGAGGGGGAGGGAGTGTGAGAGGGAGTGTGGCGGGAGGGAGTGAGGCGGGAGGGAGTGTGGCGGGAGGGAGTGTGGCGGGAGGGAGTGTGGCTGGGAGGGAGTGAGGCGGTAGGGAGTGAGGGGGAGGGAGTGTGGCGGGAGGGAGTGTGGCGGGAGGGAGTGAGGCGGGAGGGAGTGAGGGGGAGGGAGTGTGGCGGGAGGGAGTGTGGCGGGAGGGAGTGTGGCGGGAGGGAGTGAGGCGGGAGGGAGTGAGGGGGAGGGAGTGTGGCGGGAGGGAGTGTGGCTGGGAGGGAGTGAGGCGGTAGGGAGTGAGGGGGAGGGAGTGTGGCTGGGAGGGAGTATGAGAGGGAGTGTGGCTGGGAGGGAGTGTGGCTAGAGGGAGTGTGAGAGGGAGTGAGGCGGGAGGGAGTGTGGCGGGAGGGAGTGTGAGAGGGAGTGTGGCGGGAGGGAGTGAGGGGGAGGGAGTGTGAGAGGGAGTGTGGCGGGAGGGAGTGTGGCGGGAGGGAGTGAGGCGGGAGGGAGTGTGAGAGGGAGTGAGGCGGGAGGGAGTGTGGCGGGAGGGAGTGAGGGGGAGGGAGTGTGGCTGAGAAGGAGTGAGGCGGGAGGGAGTGTGGGAGGGAGTGTGGCTGGAGGGAGTGAGGGGGAGGGAGTGAGGGGGAGGGAGTGAGGCGGGAGGGAGTGAGGTGGGAGGGAGTGTGGGGGAGGGAGTGAGGGGGAGGGAGTGAGGGGGAGGGAGTGAGGCGGGAGGGAGTGAAGGGGAGGGAGTGAGGGGGAGGGAGTGAGGGGGAGGGAGTGAGGCGGGAGGGAGTGTGGCGGGAGGGAGTGTGGCTGGGAAGGAGTGAGGGGGAGGGAGTGAGGCGGGAGGGAGTGAGGCAGGAGGGAGTGAGGGGGAGGGAGTGTGGCTGAGAAGGAGTGAGGGGGAGGGAGTGTGGTGGGAGGCAACAAGAGGCAGTGGGGACTTCCAGCAGCTTCTTTATTGAGGGTATGTGGAGCGGGGGTGGGCTTGGCAACCCCCAGCCCACCTGCTGGTGGCTTGTCCCAGACACTAGCTGCTCTTGCTCTTCGAGGACCAGATCTTGGACAAGCGGAACTTGGATTTCTTCCTCTGCAGGCCTGGGGTGAGGGCAGGAGTGAAGGCAGGGGTGAGGGCAGGGGTGAGGCCCCCCTTCAGTGCCAGGGGAGCACTCCAGGAAGGCGTCCCCACACTCCATTTCAGATACCAAGGACCACGGAGGACTCCTGCCCCAGCTGAGCCAGCCTGGCCTCCCTAGCCCTGCCCCGGGCCTTCCCTCACCCCTGCCCAGGCCCTCCCTCCCTCCCTCACCCCTGCCTCAGGCCTGGACGTACCCAGGCTCTGGATCATGTCCTGCAGCACCTGGTCCTCCTCCTGCTCCCTAAAACAGGACCAGGACGGCTAGGAGGAGCAGCAGGCTCCTGGGCGGCCCGGTCAGCTGGAACGGGTGCCCCCCTCCCCCAGCAGGGTCTGTGCTGCCCCCAGGCTGCTGGGGACCCCTGGGTCACCCAGGCTGAAGTGGGGCGGCTTCCAGGCAGCTCCTGGCTGCCCAGCCAGAGCCCCGCCCCCACCTGAGCCGGTCCTGGTCCAGAGAGTCGACAATGTCGCTGCGGTCATTCACCGTGCTCAGGTACTGCTCCAGCAGCTGCTGTTCCCGCTGCCGCTCCCGCGGGGACTTGAGGCCCTCTGCGGGACAGCGGCCCGGGTCAGCGCCAGCCCCACCCTACCGCCCGGGCTCCTCCTCCGCTGGGCACCCAGGGCGCACGCACCAGGCTTGGCCATCAGCCGGCGCAGCTGGTCCTGGATATCCTGCTGTTGTTCCTCCAGGCGCTGGTCCTTGGACCTGCCGAGGGAGCAGGTGGGAGGCGAGGCCAGGCCAGGCGGGAGGCGCTGCCCACCCTCACAGGGGTCCAGGGCTGGACTGGAGGGGCCGCCCACCCCCACGGGGCTCCAGGCCGGGCTGGAGGGGCGGGAGGAGCTGCCCACCCCCACGGGGGTCCCAGGCTGGGCTGGAGGGACAGGAGGCGCCATCCACCCCCATTGGGACCCAGGCTGGGCTGGAGGGGTCATCTCGGGCCAGGTTGGAGGGGCAGGAGGCGCCCTCCAGCGCCATAGGGACCCAGGCCCGGCTGGAGGGGTGGGAAGCGCCATCCACCTCCACAGGGACCCGGGCCCGGCTGGAGGGGTCATCTCAGGCCAGCTTGGAGGGGCTGAAGGCACTGCCCACCCCCAGGGGCCCCGGGCTGGGCAAAAGGGGCCGCCCACCCCCACGCCGGCCAGTCTCACTTGTACATGAGCTCCGACTCCAGCCGCAGCAGCAACTGCTTCTCGTGGATGAGCTGGAACCACTCCACCATGAGGGCGTCCTCGGTGGCGTCTGCAGAGGGAGCCAGGCTGGGCTCGGGCCACCTCGGGACGGGCGAGGGGAGAAGGCGCTGGGCTGGGGGTGCCGCCTCACTCACCGCCCTCGGCCGCCCGCAGGCGCTGCTCCAGCTCCACGCCCCTGAGCTCCAGGGCGTCCAGCTGCGCCTCGATGTCCAGCTGCTGCCTCTGGATCTCCTCCTCAGGCACATAGTCGGGGTGCAGCTGGGGGGGCAGGGGTAAGGCGGAGAGGGCAGTGAGGGCCGGTCCCCCCACTCCCTCCTCCTCAGGCACATAGTCGGGGTGCAGCTGGGGGGCAGGGGTAAGGCGGGGAGGGCAGCGAGGGCCGGTTCCCCCACTCCCTCCCAGCCACTCACCCTCACTGGGGAAGTCACCGCCGGGCCCAAAGGCCTCCCTGGAGATAGACAAGTGGGCTCCAGGGCTGTTCTGGCCACATGCGTGCCACCCTGGGCCCAGAGCTCCTTCCAGCCCCCCACGCATGAGGCCTGGGTCCTCCAGGTCCCCCCCTCTGGCTCCTGTGCACCCTAGGCTGTAGCGCGGGAGCCACCTCCCACCCCACCCCGGGGCCCGGGCACCAGAAGGACCTGCACTGGTCCCCAAGGGGGGCTTGTCTGGCCGCTCCTTCCCATGGGCTCCCTGTCCCGAGGGCTCAGGCTGAAGCCAGTTGTCAGAGATGTCCAGGCTGGGGGGCACGGCCAGTCGCCGGCGGCGGCTGGGGGAGGGAGTTGCAGCGGCCAGCGGGGCTTGTGGGGCAGCTGGAGAGCAGGGACAGAGCCACGGTCAGGCCCATGCTCCATGTGTCCCCAGCCATGGGGAGGAAGGCCCCTCAGGACCCTGTGCCTGTTACCTGCAGGGCTCACGGGGCTCAGGTTGGCGCGGATGCTCCCCTGGGAGTCCCCCGAGGCCCTCCTGGAGCTGTCCCTCCTGGGAACATGGCTTCCTGGTGGCGTCTGCGGCTCCGGACTCCTGGGCAGGTGGCAGGCCCACCAAGGGAGGCTCATACTCATGTGATCAATGTGGGGGCAACATGAGAGGGGGCACTCAGGGAGCACCTGCTGCCCTCCCCCTCAGGCCTGAAGCCCCTCCCCCACCCACCCTCACCTTGGGGCTGGGTTCCTCCGGGCTTCCACAGGCCTCAGGTGGGCCCGCCACCCCGCAGGTCCGTCCTGGCCTTCTGGGCCTGGGGGAGGAGGTGCAAGGGCCCAGTGAGGGGATGTCTGTGGGGAAGGCTTGCCTGCAAATGCTACTCCTAGCCCCCAGGAGACCCCACAGCCAGTTGGTCACATTCTAGGAGCTGGGCTCAGGCCCTTGCCCACCTTCTGTCTCCCCACTCCAGCCCTGTGTATGTCCCCAAGGGTCAAGCTGGGGGCGTGGCTTGGCCTGGTGTGGGCGTGGCTCAGCGGGGAGGGGGCACCTCCAGGCAACCCCCACCAGGCTCCAGGAAGAGCCTAGGCCACAGGACAGGAGCCACAGTGGCAATGACGTAGGGCACAACCAGGGCAGCCCTGGGAGGCGTGGTGTGGCTGGGCCAGGGGGCATGGCCACCCTGCACATGGGCACGGGGGACAGAAGCAGGAGGCAGCCTGGCCAGGAGCAGCTGGGCCGCAGCCCACCCCACTCTTACCCTGAGCTACTGGGGGCTCTGGCTTCGTCCCCGTGGGCACAGTTGTGAGACCCCCGTGTGCCCGGGGTGACGTGCATGTCGCGGAGGTGTGGCCCACACTGGGGGACACCATCAGCTCTGCCTTTCCAGTGGTTACAGGGGCCCTAGACGGAGGCAGCGGCCTGGCTGGGGGGCTGGCTTGCGGCTGTTCTGCTTTGGGTTGGAGGTCTGGGGCTGAGGAGGCAGCTGGGAAAGGCCTGCGGACAGAGGCACAGGGGCCAGCCTGGGCTGGGGTCCACTCCTCGCTGGGCCACCAGGTGATCCCTAACCTGTCCCCACTCCAAGAGTGACTTTATGAGGTTGGGGCAAGCCCCCATGCAAAGGTGGAGAGAGGGGCCCTCAGGAGCTGAAGAGGGGGCAGGATGGGCACAGCTGGCCCTGCCCCCCACAGGGGCTGCAGCCACACACAATGAGCCTCGGGAACCCACGACCTGTGTCGCCATCTCCTCCCTAGATGGGCAGGGGTCCCCAGACCTGCCCACCCCCCTTGGCCTGGGCAGTGATCCATCACCCACCTGGCAGACACTTGTGTGTCAGTCCCCGCCAGTCCTGGCAGGGCCTTCCTGAGCAGGCTCAGTGCTCGCTCCCTGCTGCTGTCGCCAGGAGAAGGAGCTGGGTGGGTGCTGGTGACCATGGCAGTGGCCGTGGCCTTGGTGGTGGTGGCCGTTACAGTGGTGGTGGTGGCCTTGGTGGTGGTGGTCATGGCCTTGGTGGTGATGGTTGTGGCCTTGGTGGTGATGGCCGTGGCAGTGGTGGTCGTGGCCATGGCCTTGGTGGTGGTGGCCGTGGTCATGGCAGTGGTGGCCATGGCCTTGGTGGTGATGGCTGTAGCAGTGGTGGTCGTGGCCGTGGTCATGGCAGTGGTGGTCATGGCCTTGGAGGTTGTGGCCTTGGTGGTGGTGGTCGTGGCCTTGGTGGTGGTGGCTGTGGCCTTGGTGGTGGTGGCTGTGGTCATGGCAGCAGTGGCCGTGGCCTTGATGGTGGTGGTCGTGGTTGTGGCAGTGGTGGCTGGAGGCTGCAGGAACCTCTCTCGGGCTTGCTGGGTTCTGGACGGCAGCAGCCTCCAGGCTGGGGCCCCCGCCTCACCTGAGGGCTTGGTCGGAAGAGTGGCCTCTTGTGCTTTGGGGCCTGGTGGCATAGCCGGACAAGGATCCAGGGATGGGCAGGTGGCCACCGCCGCTGTGCCCTGGGCAGGTGACTTCCAGCCAGTCGGGGAGCTGTTAGTCACACGCACAGTGGTGGTGGCGACCGTCGGGCTGATGTGGCTGGTGGTGGCAGCCTGAGAGGCAGCTGCATGGGTCCGTGCGGGCTCCCAGGCTGCCCTCAGCCCGTTTGCCTCCTGGCCTTTCCTTGGGGTGCTGGGGGACCCAGTGTCCATGGGGACGGCCACTTGCTGCCCGAGAGCTACTCCTGGCACTCGGGAGCCAGGAGGGTTGGCTTTGGCGTGCTGGGCAGCATGGGTGAGGGTGCCGGACTCCCCGGTGCCTGGGTGTGGTGGCTTCAACCTGCAGGGAGAACAGCAGGCTGTGCCGCTCCCCCACGGCTCTCAGCCCCCCAGAGCACAGACCCACGCCGGGCTGCTCGGAGGTCAGCCAGTCACTCGGCAATGCCCTCTTCCAGCCACAGAGCTGCCAAGAGCCTCACCAGAGTCCGGATAAGCTAGCCACACACACGCATGAACACGTCACCCACCCGTGGAATGTACACATACGAGAACATGTTGCACACACGTGAGCACGTATGGGCACCTGTGCGCAGACAGGCATCCACGCACAGGCGGAGGCCCCACCTGAAGCAGCTGCGGTGGAACAGCTTCCCGTCGGCCAGGTGCCGCTGCACCAGATGCACGTGTTTGCCGCAGACGGCACAGATGCTGCTGAGCAGGCCCTGGGGGAGCAGGTGCCAGGAGCCACTGACACCCCAGCTCCCCCACCCGCCCTGCGAGGTGACACCAGGGCTCCCCCACCCAGCCCGCGGGGTGATGCCCCGGGCTCCCCCACCGGCCCACAGGGTGACCCCCCGGGCTCCCCCACCCGGCCTGCATCAGCCAGAAAACTCCACTGGACAGACAGCAGAACCAAGGCTGACTCCAAGCAGGCCTTGGGGCGGGGTCTGGGGAGAACACGGGGTGCTCTGTATTCACCCGGTCTTGCTCCCACTCCTCATGGACCGAAGAGGCAGCCCAGGACCAACAGGGGTGCCAGTCCCCAGCGGAGCGAGGCCCACCAGCACCTCCACCCTAAGCCCACCTGCACGGTGGCCTGGTCTCAGCCTCTCTGTGCAGTGGGCATCCCCAGCCCCACCGGGCAGGACCCCACGGAGCCCCCCTGGTGCTCACACACTTAGTGGACGGTTCCTCCTCCTTCCTCTGGACCACAGAGTTGGTCCTGCCAGGGGACAATGGGGGCCCTCGGGCAGGGGCAGGGGCAGGTGAGGACCCCGTGGCCCGCTGGGGTAGTGCCTTCTTTCCTGATGGTTCCTCGGCAGAGCCCTCGGGCGCCCGCTTCACACCAGCAACACCCCCAACTGGAAGATACGGGGTGAGGGGTTGGGCCCAAGGCTGGCTCCCACGGCAGGGTGGGAACTGTCCTCTGGCAGGGGAGGGGCAGAGTGGACGCCTGGCCTAGTCAGCTCCTGCCGTGCGTGTCCCTGGGGCAGTGCTGGCCCGGTGCCTGCCCACAAGGACTCCGGGGATTTCTGAGGTCTCGAGGAGGAATGTGGGGTGGATGGGAGCCCAGGGCTGGAAGACGCTGAGTCAGGAGGGCAAGGGTGAGGGACCCCGGGCCAGAGGAGGGGATGCAGCAGGGAGGAGGCCATGCCCGGACCCCTTGCAGCAGGACAGTGCCCTGACACAGTCCCACGGACCCCAGCACAGGGGCCCAGAGAGGACGCCTCCTGGCCCCACATGGAGCAGGGCTGGGTGCCAGGCCAGGGTAGACAGCATACACGGGGCTGGCGATCACGGAGACAGGGTGGACAGGGCTGGTGGTTGCAGTGGGCAGGGCTGGTGGCCGCGGTGGGCAGGGTGGACAGGGCTGGTGGCTGCAGTGGGCAGGGCTGGTAGCCGCGGTGGGCAGGGTGGACAGGGCTGGTGGCCGCAGTGGACAGGGCTGGTTGCTGCAGTGGGCAGGGCTGGTAGCCGCGGTGGGCAGGGTGGACAGGGCTGGTGGCTGCAGTGGGCAGGGCTGGTGGCCGTGGTGGGCAGGGTGGACAGGGCTGGTGGCCGCAGAGCCCAGGAGTCGTGGACAGTACTCACTTGGGGAACGGCCGTGGAAGTAGTTGTAATACTGGGACACATAGGTCAGGATGCTTAGCCGGTCAGGAACCTTCAGGGCCACCATGTCTTCGGCCTCCAGCAGGGCAGGGATGCCCAGCTTCTCCTCAGCCACACTGAAGGCCTGGGGAGGTGGGCAGGCACCGGCTTGGCACCAGGGGACGGTCTGAGGGCCGGTCTGTGGGCCTACAGCCCTGGCCAGGCCCTCACAGCACCCCAAGACCTGCACCCCAAGCCCTGTCCACTCTGGGCTGCCCGGATCTCCCCAGAGACAGGCGGGGACCCAGGAGTAGCTGGGCCCTGGGAGCCCACGCCACAGGCAGAGGAGGTCTGAGCAGACACGGAGCACCTGTGCACATCTGGGGGTCCCAGAGCCCCCCGGCAAGGCTGTCCTGGCACCCAGAGCCCCCCGGCAAGGCTGTCCTGGCACCCAGAGCCCCCCGGCACAGGCTGTCCTGGCACCCAGAGCCCCCCGGCACAGGCTGTCCTGGCACCCAGAGCCCCCCGGCAAGGCTGTCCTGGCACCCAGAGACCCCCTGGCACAGGCTGTCCTGGCACCCAGAGACCCCTGGCACAGCTGCCAGGCTGCCCTGACTGGGCTGCTCACCAGGACCCTGCTCACTGACTGACTCGCCTACATGGGCCAGGACCAGGAATCCCACCTACGTCCCCTCCTCAGGCAGAGACCCCCCCCAGTTCTGCCTGCCCCTCCACTCACTCAGAGGAGACAGTGCAAGGGCCGAGACCTCCACCTCTCCGCTGTGGTCAGGCCCTGGGGCCCACAGCTCCATCCTCTCCCCACCACCCAGAGTTCACAAACTTCTCTGGGGTGGAAGGTCATGCCCTGACTTAGGCACGGCAGCTTCACCTGGCTTCGAAAGCAAGACTCCAAGAGCTCGCTGCTGCCCCAAGCCCCGGGGACCCTGCTGCCCCGCTGCCCTGCTGCCCAAAGCCCCGGGGACCCTGCTGCCCCGCTGCCCTGCTGCCCCAAGTCCCGGGGACCCTGCTGCCCCGCTGCCCTGCTGTCCCCACTGCTCTGCTGCCCAAAGCCCCGGGGACCCTGCTGCCCCACTGCCCTGCTGCCCCACTTCCATCGCTGCCCCTGCTGCCCCATTGCCCTGCTGCCCCCACTGCCCTCCAGTCCTGTCCAATGACCTCACACAGGCTCCTCCGAACCTCTCCTGCTCAGCCCACCCAGCCTGCCCTGCCCCAGCACCTTCCGCTCCAGCCAGGCCTCCTGTTGGCTGCATCCCACTGGCGAGCTGGGCTTATTCACAAAGCTCCTGGCCCACCCGGGATGTGGCCGCCCAGCCCGGAGGGGCTGACCACACCTCCGAGCCAGCAACACAAAGCCCAGCCTGACTTGTCCCGCTGGGGACCCAGCCTGGGAGCAGCAGCAAGGGGCCGGGCCACCCTTCTGAGTTGGTACTGCTGCAGGGCGCGGGCGAATGGCCTGTGGAGGGGCTGAGCTGGCCTCACCAGCTTGTTGTTCTCATAGATGTCCTCCTTCCTGAGCTTGCTGAAGTCCCTGCAAGAGAAAACACTTGCGTCCACAGCAGTGCCATGAGCCTAGAGGGCATCGGAGGCCCAGAGTGGGCAGGGGGCTCCGGGACGCCCTGCCTCGCCTGCCCCGGGCACAAGGGGCAGAGGGCAGGCCCAGGCAGGCCGGGCCCAGGGCAGGGGCAGAGCACACACGTCTGGGGAGCAGGCATAGGCCCGGCCCCAGCTCCACGGCTCTGGGACCTGGTGCCTGGGGCGTCACTGGCTGCCCTCATCCCCAGGGCGGGACAGTGGCTCAGGGGCCGCAGGCCGGACACACACAGGCACATGAACACACATGCACACTCAGGCACAGGGCTGCAAACAGGACAGGACTGCAGGTCAGCCTACACAGCCAGAGCTTCCCGGAGTGACCAGGGCACAGCTGGCCCTCAGTGCCTGCAGGTCCTCAGCACCGCCTCCCCCCATACACACACTCTAACACAGACCCAGCCCTAGCCGCCCGCCACTGGAGACACCTGCAGTTAAATGGGGATGAGTCGGGGCAGCAGCCAAGGCCCGGCGTGGACGCCCACTTCTGCGTCAGAGTCCTCACTCTGCTTCTGACCACTTCCTACACACCCCCAGGGGACCCTGAGGGAGCCCTGGCTGCTGGGGGCAGCTGGAAAGTGAGACAGCAGATCTCCGCCGGGCTCCCTGCTGCCACCGGCCTGGGTCCCATCCACTCGGCCCAACTCAGACCTCAGGTCGGGATTTGAGCCCGATTTACAGATGAGCAGGCTGAGAGTGGGGCAGCAGCCCAAGACCACCATGCTCCTGGGTGGACAGACAGCGGCAGCCACCCCTGCCCCAACTCAGCTAGTAGAGGAGGTGGTCCCGCCTGCCAGTGAACCAGCCCTCCCGGAGCCTCCCGGAGCCCCCTGGGGCGCACGGCAGCCAACCCTCTGGGCTCTCCCAAGGTCACTGGCCACGTGAACTGCGACCCCTGCGAGGAGACCCCAGCCTAGCAGAACAGCACCTGCCCCGCCTCTGTCCTCCCTTACCACAGGCTCAGCACTGACTCATCAGGAGCTGTGGGTCCCAGGGAGGCCCCCAGGACCAAGTCCAAACCAGCTCCTGGACCCTTGAGGTTCCTAAGGTTGCATGTGGCCTCTACGGCTGGTCCACAGGGAGCAAGGTCCACCCATAGCTCCCTGCCTCCCAGCCCAGCCCACCGCCCCTGACCTGGATTCAAGCAGTCCCCGGGCCCACAGACCCCGTCCCAGCCCTGCCTGCTGCCTGGCCGGGCAGCTCCAGTAACCTGCAGGTCCCAATGAGCAAACTGAGTGCCCAACACTCAGTTTGCTCATCTGTAAACTGGGCTCAAATCCTGATCTGGGGCCTGACCTGGGCTGTCAGACCTGCCCCTCTCTGCCTCACCCAGCCCCCAGGCGGTCACCTCTGTCCCAGGTGAGATCGGAGGCCATGCCAGGACAGCCCGATCTGAGGGTACCCAAGGGACACCCCTGAGCCCCCAAGCAAGTTCAGCATGGCTAGCTCCTAGCCAGAGGGCCGCATTCTGGACAAAATGCTCCAGCATCCTAACCTCAGGGACGCCCCACAGGGATCCTCCAAGATGAGCAGGGGTGTGGCCAGTGTCCTCCGGCTGCCCCCCCCGCCGGGCTGTGTGCCCCCCTCTGCTCTGGAGAGCACTGCGGCAGGGGAGCACTTGGCCCCCTCATTCTCAACTCACCACCTGTCCTGTCCATATTTGTTTATTCAGTTTATGTATTTGAAAGGTGGAGGTAGGGGTGGGGAGGCCTCCCCAGCAGCCAGGGCTGGTCCAAACCATGGCCGGGGCCCAGGAGTGCCATCTAGTCTCTTGCGTGGGCTCCCGGGCATGCACAATGCAGCGCTCCAGCAGCACCGCCCCAGCTCCCGGTTTGGCCTCTCTGGAGCTGCTACCTCACGGTCACTGTCCCACTGTTGCTTGCTGAGTAAGATTCCCCAGGCACAGGGCCGAGGCTGTGAGTTCAGGGGTCCATGAGGGCCTGCTGTTGCTTGCGGTGTGGCGGGGGGTCCGCTTGCGGCCCAGGAACCCCAGCCCCTCTCTTCCTGGCAGGCCATCTGTCCATCCGTCCAAGGCGATGCTCTTCCCTTGCCAACATTCCGGGAGGGCTGACCTCACAAGGCTTGTTTTCTGGAACAAATTACTGGCTCGGGGGCACGGGAGGGCCGGGAAAGTCCCCCAGCAGAGCAGAGACTTTTTCCAGGCTCCCACAGCACATCTGGAGTTAATCCCACCAGGAAGGGGGGGGAGACAGAGGTGGGCAGGACACACGGCAACAGGTGTGCGAGGTGGGCGGCACTAGGGTGGTGGCGTCCAGAAGGACCCACAGGGCCAGAACCTGCTGGGAGAGGGGGCACCAGGACGGCAGTGGGGGGGCAGCAGAGCCCCAGCTGGCCGGCCTGGGCCGCCCACGGAGGAGGGCTGCAGCCCTCCCACCCGCCTCCTGCTCCAGCGTGCCTGAGCAGGGAACAGGAGCCTTCTGTCCGCCAAGCAGCTTCCTGCTGACCGCCAGGCTGCGTGGGAAGGAGGTCAGCCCGCCTTGGCGGAGGCCCAGGCAGGGAGGGGTGCTGCCTCTGGAGCTTCTAGAAGCTCCCTACCCCCCAACAGCAAGCAGTCTCGGGGACCGCTACCCCAGAACCTCCATCTCACTGCCCACCGCCCAGGCACACCGGGCAAGGGCCTGGCCCATTCCGCCAGGACAGGCTCAGTGCCTGGCCCCTGGCAGGTGTGGCCTCACCCAGGAAACACGCCCTGTGGGCAGGTGCCTAGAATGGCTGGTTGACCCCAGGGCTCACCGGTCAGGAAGTGCTATGCCAGGTCTGGCTCCTGACCACACCTCCCAGGTGCTGTCCAACCTGGGGAGCCACAGGGGCACACATGAACCTCCAAGTCCAGGTCTCTGCCCTCCCATGAGCCCCGGCCAGCAGGGCAGAGGCAGTGCTGGGGTCTCGGCGCCCCACCTGGCTGGCTTGGCGCTCCAGGCTTGTTCCTTCCCAGCCACTCCCCGTACAATGGGAACACCCTCAGCATGGAGCAGGAAGGACTAGGACCAGACAAAGGGCAGAACTTCCTGGTGGCAACTGGGGGACAGGATGTCCAGGCTCCTGCTGCCCTTAGGTCTCAGGAGTGTGACGGAGGGACATGGCCAGCCTTCAGCATTCCCCCGGGGGCGGGAGGATGGGGGGGCGCCGCTCAGGGCTGTCCACTGTCAGACGCTCCTCCCGCAGGGGCCGGGCTGGCAGTGGGGAGCAGGGGGCCACCCAGGGCTGTCCACTGTCAGACGCTCCTCCCGCAGGGGCCCGGCTGGCAGTGGGGAGCAGGGGGCCACCCAGGGCTGTCCACTGTCAGACGCTCCTCCCGCAGGGGCCCGGCTGGCAGTGGGGAGCAGGGGGCCACCCAGGGCTGTCCACTGTCAGACGCTCCTCCCGCAGGGGCCCGGCTGGCAGTGGGGGTATTAGGCCCACGAAGGGATGGGGCGTCTGGGACTCACAGGCGCAGGGTGTGCCCAGCTGGCAGTGGGGACAGAGAGGAAGCCCACTGCTCTGAGGTACCTTGAGCCGCAGCTCTGTCCCCCTCCAGCCTGCTCTGAGTAGGGCAACCGAGGGGACACGCACTGTGGACAGCCCTGCTGGAAGTCCTGGCTGGCTGGTGCAGCAGACAGCCAGACACCCAGTGTCTGCATGTGCACCCATTCTTGGCTGCGGAAAGTGCATGCCGTGGCAACACACACATGTATGTACATGCCAGACCCTGTACACACACACATGCTGGGCCCGACAGGCATACACACCAGGCCCAGCATGCACACATGTGCACACGCAGGGTCCAGCACACACACACTCTGGGCCCGGCTCACACACACACACACACACGTACATGCTGGGCCCAGCACACACACATGCACACTCTGGGCTCGGCTCACACACACAAGCACCAGCCTTGACCCTGGCACAGGTGGGTGCAGATGGACATCCTACGGGCCGGGAAAGCCCCACATCTCCCTGTGAGGCTGCTGCAGCCCCTGGGGACCCCCACCCCGCATCCACACTGAGCCCCCTTGGTGGCTCCCCACGCTCACTCCAGGACCTCTGGGCTGGACCCCAGCTTTCCCATAGGCAGCCTGGGGGACTGGGCGAGGCCTCAGTGTACCCGTCTGCTCCTAGGACAACCGCTCCTCCAGGAGCCTGGGCTGCAGGTGGCCCGTCCCGGAGCACAGCCCAGGCGCCCAGTTCTCCCTGGGCAGGCTGCCTCAAGGCCGGCGGTTTCCTGGCCACCCTGGGGTGCCGCCCGTCCGCCCTCCGATAGCCGGGCAGCGTGCACTCACAGCAGATCGGGCCGGTGGCGGTGCAGGATGGCACAGAAGGCCAGGCCGTCGCGGAACGACGTGGTCATGTTGGTGATGTCCACATCTCGGTAGCCCTCGCACTGCTGCCGGCACCATTGTTGCAGCGCGCGCAGCGCGGCCATGCGGGCGGCGGGACCCCTGCCGCTCCCCGGGGCTCACGGACGCCAGGCTCCCGCTCCCCGGGCCTCACGGACGCCGGGCTCCCGCTCCCCGGGCCTCACGGACGCCGGGCCAGCCGCTCCCCGGGGGGCTCATGGACGCCGGGTTCCCGCTGGACGACCGGGCCTCCTCCAGCCACGCCCCCGGGCCTCCTCCAGCCACGCCCCCACGCCGCGGAGCTTCGGGATAGGCCCCAGCAGGCCAGGCCCCGCCCCGGGCGGACCACGCCCCCGCGCGGCTCCGGCGGGCTAGGCCCCGCCCCTTCCCGGGAAAGGGGAAGGAGGCGCGGTGAACCGACACGCGGGCGGACGCCCGGCTCCCGCAGGGTGGAATTCCGCTCCTCGACGCCCCGCCTCCCCACCGCTCCCGGAGCCAGAGGAAGGCGAGGCTCCCCAGGGACGTGGCCCAGGCAGGGTCTCCTGCGGGGGCTCCCCGTTGGTTTCCTCTCCCCAGTGCCCGGGGATGCCCCCCAGCTCCCACAGCAGCGGTCGGTGCCCAGTGGGGAGACCAGCCCCGAGCCTCGTGACCATGACCGTGGCCGTCCCCCGGCTCCCGACCGGGGACAAAGGGCATGGCCCAGCCTGCCGGATCCAGTTTGCCGAGAACTTGAAAAGCCGGTCAGGAAGGGGGAGGCGCGGGGCTGCGGGAGCGAGTGGGAGGTGGCCCTGGACACCCCTGCCCGCTCCGCCCTCCTCCCTGGGTGGGCCACCCCTGGGCTCCCCCCTGGCAGCCAGGTGACCTAGCCCTTCCCTGTCGCCTGCCGCCGGAGCTGGGTAAAGTCCTGCTCCTTATCGGGCTCCCACGGCAGCCACTGGGCCCTTATCGCTGCCACGCCATCGACGCCAGCAGCCATGGGTCCGTGGGCCGAGGACGGACGTGGGCCGCGGCCCCCAGACATGACCGACCCCTCCCTGCCTCCCTCCCACCTTGCCTCTGGCCAGATCTCACCCCTTGGACTGTGGGCACCAGGCGGGGTGCTGGCCCTGCACTGCCCTCACTGGGTCCAGCCCAGGCCCGTGGGCCTCACAATAAGTCCTCCCGTGCCCTCGCCACACCTGTCCCCTGCCCACCGTGGCCACTTGCCAGCCCAGGCCACCTGGGCTCTGTTCTTCCTGGATGCATTTTTGCTAGAAAGGCAAGAGATGCCTTGCCCACTGGCCCATTCCCGGACGACGGCGCGGGTGGCAGGGGCCCCTGGAGGGCGAGTGGAGCGGTGGGGACCTACAGATGCCCCTCAGCTGGGCGCCAGCAAGTGCTTGCTGGGCTCGCAGGCCTGGCGACCACTGTCCCCCACACCATGCCCGGGGGGGTGCATCTCAGAGCCGGCCCTGGGGTCTGGCCCCACCTCCCTGGACATGCCCGCTGGGCCCTGACTGGCAGCCCCGCCGCCGACCCGGGCTGGGGGGCCACTGTCCTGGCTGTAGCCCCAGTTCCAGGAAGTGCACGAGGCACACTGGCTGTCCACAGCCCAGTGACCCCAAGGCCGTGGCGGGAAGCCGGCTCACCCACTCATTAATTAGCTACCTAGTGAATTAGCCGTCCAGCGAACGACGCCGACAACGTGTCTACATGATGCCTGGCGTGTGGCGGGCACGCTCTCACCCCAGCGCTCACGAATAATTCACAAGCTGCTCCTCACGGGGCGGCCCTGGCGACTCGGGCACTCCCGCCGCTTGGTTATTAATGGCCTTCCTGGACGGCGGCAGCCTCCGTCGCACACAATGCACTATAAATATTTGATCCAGCATCCGCAGTCCGCCATCCATCATTTATAGCGAGTTACAAAAACATTATAAAACATTTACCGCACATTTATAGATCATTTTCGGCTACCGCGACGATGTGTTATAAATGCATTATTAATCCTGCTCATGCCTTTCACAGGAGCCTCTTGGCATGGGGCCTGGCCGCTCCAGGCCTGCCCTTGCGCTGTGTGTCCCTGGCCAGCAGCTGTACCTCTCTGTTCTCAGGGCGCAGATGCATGGCCCTCAGGTCCGTGTCTGTGCCCTCTTCCCAGCTGCCTAGCCAAGCAGCCGCCCCCAGTTCCGGCCTGAGCTGGAACCCTGGGTGCCGAGCCAGAGGCCCTGCCTCACCCAGCTCCTCTCTGCATGGCCAGGCCTGCCAGGGGTCTGCTCCCCACTTCTGGGACAGGGTACCTCTGCCCTGACCCCCAGGAGCCAACTTAGGGGGGCTCATCATCCTGCCTGCCTGTGGGGCCTGGAGCCCCCAGCTCTCTCGGAAGGAAGGAAGCAAGCAGGGGGCCGAAAGAACACAGGGCCAGGACCACCAGGGCAGCTCCCACCTGCTGCCCACCCCACCTCAAGGCGGGGCCCCAGCCCCCAAGTGAGTAGGGAGGCACCGGTTAAGGGTCAGGGACTCCCAGGGCAGAACTGAAAGTGACAGCAACAAAGGGCCAAGGCTGCCTGGCCCAGAGGAGGCTGGGACGCCCCTCCCCGGGGCCCCTCCTCACCTGGGAAGAAACGCAGGCCTGGAGTGGCACGTGAAGCCACCGCCTGCCATGCCCTTTGCACCCATCTCCCTGCTCCCAGTCTGGGAAGAGCCTGAGTACCTGGCCCCAGCTGAACCAGCAGGTGCAGGTCCCTCCAGGGGGGCTGGCCCCAGCTCTGCAGCCTTCCCAGCAGCACTCTCCTCCGGGGGCTGCTGCCGACCAGGGCAGCAGGTCAGTGCTGAGCCTGGGGCAGAGGCCGACCCACAGCCAGGCCGCAGACTGGCCAAGGTTCCTGCGCTGGGGGCTGCACGTCCCCAACAGGGGGGAGAGGCCCAGGAAGGCACCACAGCAGTGTGCAAGCCTCTGCCCTGAGCCTGCACAGCCTGGGGCCCGGACCACTGTGTGGAAACCTCCCTGTGGGTGGTGGGTCTGGACGGGTGCACGTGCGGGGTACAGAGCCGCAGGTCAGGTCCAAGTGCTCCCGGACTGGGACAGACGGGTCACGGGCCAGCCACCGGGGGCGGGCAGGAGCCCAGCCCAGTACTCCACCCCTGTCCACTGCTCATGCGCAGCATGCCCACCAGGGCTTCCCTGCCCCGGGCCTGCGAGGTCTCCACCAACTGACCCCAGCTCAGCACTGGCGCAGACAGACCCCAGCGGAGGCAGGTGACCAAGGCCCATGCCCACTCACGTCCTGGATTTCCCCCGAGACCGGTGCTGGAGCAGCCACCCCCTCAGCAGTCATTTCCAGGAGGGATGCCTGCCTTTTGGCCTGCCTGGCAGGCTGTGCAGTGCCCAGGGCTCTGCTGGGCGGCTGCATCTGACCACCTGCCTGAGGTCTGAACACCTACGGGGAACCTCCCCCGAGGCACCCCATCCCCCCGTGCCCACCTGCAGGCAGAGTGGGGTCTCTGGTGCCCCAGGCTGGGAAGCAAGCACACTAGCCCCATGTGCTCTGTGTCAGGGACACACAGGCAGATATGCGTACGGGAGAAGCCAAGCATACACTGGGGGCCTAGGGCAGGAAGGCAGCTCTGTGCGGGGAGGGACTACACTGGGCACTGCCACCCCATTGCTGGCTCCTGTCTCTGCCTCTTGTCCCCCACCCCAGGTCCTGGTCCCTGGAGCTGCGGGGGTGGGCTGGGCAGACATGAGACCCTCAGGGGAGGTCATGGGCCCCCAGCCAGGGCGCTGCTGCCCACCTCAGGCCCTGGGCAGCATCTGTGTCCGTCCTCTAAGCCACAGTGCCCCCTGGTGGCCTCCTGGGGCCCAGCAGCAGGCGTGAACCCAGCCTGGGCAGCCTGGGGTCACGTCACCTCCAGGTACCAGAGGGCCCTTTGGCGGTGGAAGGCAGGTGGGGCGGGCAGGGCAGCCCAAGGCAGGGGGCCTGCTCCCATTCCTGCACCGGGGTTCAGGATCATGGCTGCTGACTGCCCCACCACCAGCTCCACAATGTGGCCAGGCCCGCTGGGTCCTGCTGGCTTTTGGGGAGGGAGAAGATTGGTAAGCCCGGCCGGGGCCTGCTGAGGCTGACCCCTGGGCAGAGCCCCCACAGGGCAGGCAGGCCGTGCAGGCCTGGCCTCCATCGGCACCACCCCAGAGCAACACAGGACAGCAGACGGGCACACAGGGCTCAACGCTTCATTCAGCACACGCCCAGGCGCCTGAGCACGCACGGTCACATGACGGCCTCCATGTGCAAGATCCTGAGGGCCTCGGAGATCTGGGGGCTGGTGTCCATCTGTCCGTACATGCCCACCAGGAAGGCGCGGTGCAGCAGCACAGCCGCATGTTCTGTGGGAGACGCGGGGTCAGGGGTCAGGGGCTCAGAGGTCAGGGCCGGGGGTGGTAGGTGGGCGGCTCACCTTGGCAGAGGAGCGTGTACTCAGGCAGGTTTCGGAGAGCTGTCTGCACCACCTCCAGGTCCCGGCTCCCCAGGCAGCACATGACCGTGGGCAGGAAGTCGGCTGCGATGCTGGAAGACAGACGCGTCAGACACCTCCTCCCTGTGCCTGCCCGGGAGCCCCGTGGCTGCAGCAGAGCCTTGCCCTGGCCTCACCTGGGGTTGGTCTGCATGGAGCGCAGGGCCAGGCTGAAGGCCAGCTCACGGCAGGACTCCTCAGGCGAGCTCATCAGCCGCTGCAGGTTGGTCTAGCAGGGTGGGGCAGGAGAGCCAGGTGAGCTAGCGCCGCACCTTCACCCTCGGGGACATGGCACAGGGGGACAGGGCGTCCGCCTGCCCACCCACTCGCTCACCGAGAAGAAGCCAAGGACCTCCGGCCTCCGCCGGGACATCTCTTCCACGTCACTCAGCACCTCCAGCAGGTCTAGGAAGGCACGGGGAGTCTGAGGGCCCTGCGCAGGCATCAGGGCAACCAGCCCAACGGCCCAGACATCCCCGAGGCCGCCCCTCATGCACCCCATGGTGGGAGCTGGGTCAGCCGCTGCCGGCGGTCTTCGCAGGCCATGCAGAGGCCCCACTCACCCTCCACCGTCTGGCCACGCGACAGCCTCTTCATGTAGGGCGCCATGTCGGCTGCGGTCAGTGGAGTGGACAGGGAGACGCTGACCAGGGGCAGTGAGCTGGCTGAGCGCTCGTCTGCAAAGGTCGGGGCCCAGCCAGGGCCAAGGACATGAAGGCACAGCAGGCCCTCGGGCAGCATGGCTGCATGGCCCGACTCGGTGCTCCTGCCAAGCCCCTGGCACTGCCCCCCGGCCTGCAGACGCTGTCAATGGGGCCCTCGCTGTAGGGCAGCCCCGCTGGGCAGGGGAGGGCCCCAGGTGGGCACAGGGCTGAGCAGGCAGCCAGGCAGGCGCCCCTGAGAGGACCGGGAGACTCCAGGTGACCTAAGCGCCACTTCCAAGCCTCCCCAAGAGCTGCCATGTGGGGGACACCCGGCACCCACTCACCCTCGCCCTCCTCGTCCAGGCCACGGGCGGATCGGCCGTCTGTGCTGGGGAGGCTGAGCCCCGCCAGGAGCGACTTCAGCATGACAAGGTCACTGTTCTCGAAGGACAGGTTGCTGCGGAAAGAGCTGGGGTCGGCGAGGGGAGGCAGCTGTGCGGGCGCCGAGTCAGGGCGGCCGGGCGGGGCACTCACTGGAGCGGGTCGGCGTGCTGCTGCAGGAAGGACACCGCGGCGGGCGCGTTGCTCGTCAGGTACCTGTGGATGAGCTGCGCAAACTTGCTGATGAAAGGGGCCAGGTGGCGGGACGACTTCCGGTAGTTCTGGGGAGACACCAGGCAGACCTGGGCAGTGATGGCCAGCACAGCCCTGGGCCACGCCTGGCCACATGTAGAGCTGAGCGCTCACACGGCCAGTCCCCAGGGCGCGGTGCCCAGGCAGGAGAGGACAGGGCACTGCAGACACTCGGTGCCCAGGCAGGAGGGGACGGGGCAGTGTAGATACTCGGTGCCCGGGCAGGAGGGGACAGGGCACTGCAGACACTCGGTGCCCGGGCAGGAGGGGACGGGGCAGTGTAGACACTCGGTGCCCGGGCAGGAGGGGACGGGGCACTGCAGACACTCGGTGCCCGGGCAGGAGGGGACGGGGCACTGCAGACACTCGGTGCCCGGGCAGGAGGGGAGGGGGCACTGCAGACACTCGGTGCCCGGGCAGGAGGGGACGGGGCACTGTAGACACTTGGTGCCCGGGCAGGAGGGGACGGGGCACTGCAGACACTCGGTGCCCAGGCAGGAGGGGACGGGGCAGTGTAGACACTCGGTGCCCGGGCAGGAGGGGACGGGGCACTGCAGACACTCGGTGCCCGGGCAGGAGGGGACAGGGCCAAGCACAAGGGCCACCAACTGTACATCACCAGGGCTGTGCTTGGCTTCTCTCAACATGGAAGCCAGCCACCCGGGGCTGTTACGTGGCTGCACTCGGACCCTGACCCCCAGACCAGGACCTGGCCAGCACACCCACCAGGAGCAGGCGAATGAAGGAGAGCAGGCAGTCCCAGAGCGCCCCCTGGTGCTCGCTGCGGAACACCTGGGGCTGCAGCAGCTCCAGCACTCCCAGCACGTGCAGGAAGAAGGTCAGGTGGTTCTGCTGCCGGAACTCCTGGAAGTTGAGGTGTGTGCGGCCATGCAGGAGCGCAGCAATCATGGGCAGGTGCCTGGGGACAGCAGGGACCTCAGCCAGGAAGCACTGACCAGGGCAGCCAGCTCCAACCTGCACCCCAACCAGAACCATGTACCCCAGAAAGGGGGAGCTAGCTACAAGCGACCACCCACAGGCAGGGTCCCTGGCAAGGGTCAGCAGGTCTCCTGCTGGGGTCCCCTGTGGTGGCTGCCCCCACCCGGGCTCAGAGACCAGGCCACACCTAAGCAGCAGGATGGGGTGGGCCACTGCCAGCTTCCTGCAGGCCATGTTGGCATCAGCCACTCGGTTCTCGGATGCCCGGGAGTCGCTGGTGTCCGCCAGAAGTGTGATGAAACGGTGAATGAGTCCATCCAGCTGAGGAAAGTACGTGTGAGGGCCATGTCCACAGCCAGCCTGTCCAGCTGGGGGCAGGGGTGAGGGCGGGGAGCCTGCACACAGGAACCTTGACCCAAGCAGGCCACGTGGGCAGCTGATCTTGCTGAGGGACACAGTGCAGCTCCCAGTGCCTCTGGGCTGAGAAGCCGCTCGGCGCCCTGCCTCGGCTAGCACCCGCTCTCAGGCCCAGGCTCTCCCAGGAGCACCATACCAGCCCGCCTGGCCACGGCGCGGCGAGCACATGGGCAGAGGGGGCTCCAGGGCGTACAAGGACACCTCCCCCGGCCCACCTTGGTAGTGATGGCTTCCCAGGAGGCAAGCCCACCATGCCTGTCACACCCAGAGGCTGATGGGGCTAGGGACAGGACAGGCTCTGCCTGTGGAGGCACACTCCAAGACTCCTTGGAGAGCCGGGCCTTCAGGTGCCCCACAGTGAGAACAGCTGCCTGCAGGGCAGGAGGGCGAGGGCCTCACCTTGCATACGCTGCTGCCAGTGGCCCCCTCGCCACACAGCGGGACCTCGGGCACAGGCCCCCGGAGCTCCGGCCTCTGCAGGTAGAGCTGCAACAGTAGGTCTTGGCAGCGCCTGCCCAGCGTGCTGCGGGAGAGCAGACAGGGCTCACAGGGGAGCTCCCGCCGCCGCCACCCGCCGCCCAGGGCACCACGCACCTGTCCCCCCACTGCTGGATGCAGCCCGTCAGGTGCTCCGTCACTTTCCGGATGCCCTCAGCATGCCCTCGGCAGCAGCTGAGCAGCAGCGGCAGCCTGGCCTGCAGAAGGGAGCAGGCGGCCGCGTCCCCGTCCTGGCTCCTTGCCTCAGCCTCGGCCAGGATCAGCTCCACCAGGCTGAGGAGCTCTGCCGCCTGGACCCGCAGCACCAGCTCCTCCCGCCGCTTCTGCAATGAGCGTCTTTCCATCAGCACCACAGCACCTGCGGGCGCCCCTCCTGCCCGGGGCCGCCCTCCCAGGGCCCACCTGTGGGGTACGCTGGTCCCGGCCCTGCCAGATCCGTGGGACGTGGACGCAGGCCCAGAGAAAGTCCAGCGAGGCAGAGGGGTCGAACCTGGACGGAAGCAGCGTGGTGAGGCTGGGCAGTTCCCAGGTGGACGGGGATGGCACCCCTGCCCGGCTCAGGGTGCAGGGGCAGGCAGAGCCATGCCTCATGTGTCCCCGACACCGTGGTCAGCCCTCCAGGTGCGCATGACCTGAGCTGGGGACTGTGTCATCTCCAAGCTCCTACCCTGGTGGGCAGGGCCGAGGCAGCCATAGCAAAGCCCAGGTGAGCTCTGGACCCCTAAGGAGCCTTCT